>NW_026859610.1:0-41851 GCF_026571515.1 Ruditapes philippinarum | reverse complement strand
GATATTGCTATTATTGTACAGATTATGGCTTTGCACTGAATCAATGACAGCTCCAGTACAACACAACACAAAGTCTCAATATTTCGACCCACTTTACAAATTGATTTTACACAGACATCGGCTTTTACAGTACGTCAGTGAAACCCCATAAGAATCTCAAAATTAAGCATTGGTAAAAAAACATGTGAATTTTTGCTGATCCAGATGTGAGCTAATTAACTCTATATGTGAAGGGGAAAATAGGTCAATCATAGGGTAGTTTTCCACCTTTTAAACATTTATGTAAAATTCAAAGCTTTTTTTAAGAAAATCAAAATATGATTCTACCCTCTTGACTTTCCACTATATTAACCCATTTTGTTCTGTATTTTTTTTAAGTCTTCATCAAGATATTCTCTCAGTCATTTCATCATTTTCTTCATACCATGCTAAATTTTGAGATCCATAGGGGGTTCCACCCCCCCATTCCCTGTATAAAAAACCAGAGTTCATTCCGTAAAGTAGAGGAAGTGGCCAATCAGATCTTCTGTTAATCAGAAGAATTTCAATGACTGTGATTATATTTGGCAGGGAAGTATGTTATGTCAGAACAGTGGTCAAGTTCATTTTTCCCTGCAATCAACTTATCATTGCTGGATGCAATCTTAACCAAATTTCCATTAAAACTATTGGTTTCTGCAGTTTAAACTTTGAAGGACTTCAAAGATGTGTTTGTATTTGGAATTAAAGTTTATCAAAATACAGGTCAAGTTGGATTTTTGCTGCAATCAAATATCATTGATAGAGGTATACGCCCCTTTTAACCAAATCTTCTGTGAAATTACTGGAACCATCAAACCTTAAGAAGAATTTCATGATTGTGTTGATATTTTACAAAGGAGGAACTTGTGTTTATATTTCACAAGGGAGAAACTTGTGTTTATATTTCACAAGAGAGGAACTTGTGTTTATATTTCACAAGAAAGGAACATGTGTTTATATTTCACAAGGATGGAACATGTGTTTATATTTCATAAGGGAGGAACGTGTGTTTATATTTCACAAGGGAGAAACTTGTGTTAATATTTCACGAGGGAGGAATTTGTGTTTATATTTCACAAGAGAGAAACTTGTTTTTATGTTTCACAAGGGAGGAATTTGTGTTTATATTTCACAAGGAAAGAACTTGTGTTAATATTTCACGAGGGAGGAATTTGTGTTTATATTTCACAAGGGTTGGAACGTGTGTATATTTCAGTTTTTTCACAAGGGAGAAATTTGACCGTGTTTATATTTCACAAGGGAGAAATTTGACTGTGTTTATATTTCACAAGGGAGGAATTTGTGTTTATATTTCACAAGGAAGGAATTTGTGTTTATATTTCACAAGGGAGGAATTTGTGTTTATATTTCACAAGGGAGGAGCGTGTGTTTATATTTCAAAGGGAGAAACTGTTTAAGGGAGCATGGAGTTCTTAGGAGATCTTAAGATGTTTTTTAATTTACTTTTTTTTATTATTTCAGGTTGACAAGTTCTGATTAAGTAAGAGCAAGTGTGGCATCTACAAAACTTCCATCATGTTAGTAAAGTTCCTTTATTATTTTTAAAATTGAAGTCTCAAAAACATATTGTTCATTTCTGTAATTATAAATTCACCTAAGTTAAAAGAATTTTAAAGATTGTTTGTAACAGATCTGTAAACCAAGACAGCTGAGATCTAATTGATAAACATGAATAATGTAAGACTACATAACAAATGTCAAGCTTTCTTTTTATACTCCCGCACAACAAAGTTGTAAGGGAGGTATACTGGAAACAGCTTGTCGGTTGGTTTTTTCTTGTCCGCCCAATAACTTAAGATTCCTTTGACCCTTAGTCTTCATATTTGGCATGGAGGTTAGTCATGATAAGTAAATGACCCCTATTGATTTTGAGGTCACTAGGTCAAAGGTCAAGATAACAGGGGCCTTGACTTCAAAAAGCTTGTCCGCCCAATAACTTAAGATTCCTTTGACCCACAGTCTTCATTTTTAGCATGGAGGTTAGTCATGATTAGTAGATGACCCCTTTTGATTTTGAGGTCACCAGGTCAAAGGTCAAGGTCACAGGGGCCTTGACTACAAAAAGCTTGTCCGCCCAATAACTTAAGATTCCTTTGACCCAGTCTTCATATTTGGCATGGAGGCTAGTCATGATAAGTAGATGACCCTTATTGACTTTGAGGTCACCAGGTCAAAGGTCAAGGTCATAGGGGCTTTCAATTCAAAAAGCTTGTCCGCCCAATAACTTAAGATTCCTTTGACCCACAGTCTTCATGTTTGGCATGGAGGTTAGTCATGATTAGTAGATGACCCCTATTGACTTTGAGGTCACCAGGTCAAAGGTCAAGATAACAGGGGCCTTCACTTCAAAAAGCTTGTCCGCCCAATAACTTAAGATTCCTTTGACCCACAGTCTTCATTTTTTTGGCATGGAGGTTAGTCATGATAAGTAGATGACCCCTATTGATTTTAAGGTCACCAGGTCAAAGGTCAAGGTCACAGGGGCCTTGACTTCAAAAAGCTTGTCCGCCTAATAACTTAAGATTCCTTTCACCCACAGTCTTCATATTTGGCATGGAGGCTAGTCATGATAAGTAGATGACCCCTATTGATTTTGAGGTCACCAGGTCAAAGGTCAAGGTCACAGGGGCCTTGACTTCAAAAAGCTTGTCTGCCCAATAACTTAAGATTCCTTTGACCCACAGTCTTCATATTTGGCATGGAGGTTAGTCATGATTAGTAAATGACCCCTTTTGACTTTGAGGTCACCAGGTCAAAGGTCAAGGTCACAGGGGCCTTGACTTCAAAAAGCTTGTCCGCCCTATAAGTTAAGATTCCATTGACTCACAGTCTTCATATTTGGCATGGAGGTTAGTCATGATTAGTAGATGACCCCTATTGATTTTGAGGTCACTGGATCAAAGGTCAAGGTCATAGTTACTTTGACTTCAAATTTTTTTTCCACCCATAAACTTAAGATTCCTTTGACCCACAGTCTTCATATTTGGCATGGATGTTGATCATGACTATAAGGTGACCCCTATTGATTTTGAGGTCACTGGGTCAAAGGTCAAGGTCACAGGGACCTTGACAAAAGCTTTTCTTCTCAATTGGTAAAGAATGTCCTGTCCGCAATGTATTGATTTTGACATTTTCACATTTGAAGCATGTAAATTACATACGTTAGCATTGCACTGGCTAAGTAACCTCAGATTTGGCAGGGAGGTAGTCCTTGAGCTCTAAATGGCCACTGTTGATTCTGACAAAGTGGTATGCGGGGGTATTCACGCCATGATAGTGGCAGTCTAGTTACAAATTAAATTAAATGTAAAATCTCAAATCTAGCCTAGCCATAAAATATGATTTTATATACAGTAAAAACTCGCTAATGAGACCACTGAAGGGACTTTGCAAATCTGGTCTTAATAGCGGGTTGGTCTCTTTAATGAGTTTGGTCAAACTGAAAACCAGGCAATGCATTTTTTCTTGAAGGCAAAGTTCGTTACGTTTCCTATTCATTATTTCAAAGTGCAGCTTAAGTACACTTTATGAAATTTTTAAACTTCTCTAAAGATACAAAATGTATTACGAATGTCTTTGAACACAAACTTATTTTTATATTCTTGTTAAAAGAATGACACAACTTACTCAATTAAAGACTGATGAAAATCGCCAATTTACTACAAAACAAAACGACCAATTAACCCTTAATTATTTCCACAGGTTTTATCGCCGATAACAACTTCAAACAAAATAATTGCATCACGTTTGTGTTTGTTTAGATTATGAAACAAAAGAGATAATGATAGAGACAACACCTCTAAAAAACTTAGCAAAAGTTTTCTGTTCAATATTTTGTTATTGTAAACCTACAATTACGACATTAAAGGTGTGAAATTAAGAAATTATCGGCAATTATTGATTAGTTCCGGGTTTGACACAAATTAACCATGACCTCTGCCATAAATTGGATGTCGTTAAATGTCGCAAAACTAGGACAACTGTTGTTTACATCACGTGTCAAAAGGATTTCAGCAATATACAATGCACATCAATATCAAGGTGAGAAAGTGCCCGCGGTCGTATTTATGGGTTTCCAAATGTACATAATTTACGAAACGGGACTGAATTTACTGGTCGTATTACGGAATAACGGGGTGGTCTCAAAATCGGGGTTGGCGACCAATGAAATAAAGAATAAAAAAATCGGGTCTTAAAAAAATCGTTCTCATTAGCGGGTTGGTCTCGAAAACGGGGTGGTCGTAAAGCGGGTTTTTACTGTAGTTGTTTAAGGATGAAATGTTGGACTAAGTTTATCTAGAAAACATTAATTTTAGATTTTGCAAAAATATGATTATATCCACCTGCTTTTACGAAAGATAGAAGAGACATCATGGTGCTAGAGTAATGGGGTTCATTCCAAACTGTAATTCTGCCTTTAAAAATTGCACGGTTTCGTTAAGATGTTGATTGAGATTTTACTAATGATAAAAGGAATAAGGTTATAATGAAGTAAGAAACTGGTCCATTTCTATGTTCATCACCACCATATCTAATGTATAAATCATATACCCCTTAACAGATTTTTTATTTAAACTTAACACAAAGAAGTCAATATACAGAATCCATGCAATGCCTAGGGCTCAAGGTCACATAAGTGTAAGAAATTTTAAATGTAAAAAAGAATTCTCACATACCCCTTGAAGGATTTATTCAAATTGGCCTCAAATGATTACATCAACAAAAGGATGTGCCAAATCCATTCCACAGTTGTGAAAAATCAGGGACAAACCTCAACTATTAACATTGTACTCCTTGAAAAACTTTCAACTTAGCTCCCAAAATGATGATAAGATTAAGCATTAAAGCATGTGACATAAAATGGTGGGATTTTCATCACTAGTGACAGCACCAGGCTGCTCTAGTTTTAAGATGTTTTAATTTGTTTAATGTAAAAGTTATACAATTTCAAGAATATACGTATTCACAATTATTCTTTATTTATGTAACAGGTTTCGTAAGAAGGGGAAAAAAGGAGCTCCTAAGCGGAATATAACAGTGGAATCTGCATATAAAGATATGCAGAATTTAACAAATGAATACAAAGCTCCTGAGGTTCAGGTAGATGTGCTGGAGAATACAGATACTAACATGTCAAATGTGGCTACAAAACAAACTTTTCAGCCAGTGAGAACGCCAAAGTCTTTGCCAACACGATTAACAAACATAAAAGTCCCGTCTGATGCTGTTGGTATATTAAATGTCTCAAAACCTGTATCACCAAATGCTATAAGGGCAATAACAGCTGAACAGGTAAGATGCTCTATTGTTTTATATTGCAAAGCTTGATTAATGTAAATTATTTAACATTGCTCTTATTTCAGAACAAAATTGTAAATTCACACACACAGTCAGTATATTGTAAAGTGTAAAGCAAAACTAAATGATAATATGTGCAGACTGGCCTGGCTCCAAGGTTATAACTTAATATGCAGAATGGCCTGGCTCCAAGGTGATAACTTAATATGCAGACTGGCTAGGCTCCAAGGTGATTACTTAATATGCACACTGGCCTGGCTTCAAGGTCATAACTTAATATGCAGACTGGCCTGGCTCTAAGGTGGTAACTTAATATGCAGACTGGCCTGGCTCCAAGGTGATAACTTAATGTGCAGACTGGCCTGGCTCCAAGGTGTTAACTTAATATGCAGACTGGCCTGGCTCCAAGGGGATAACTTTTATATGCAGACTGGCCTGGCTCCTAGGTGGTAACTTAATATGCAGACTGGCCTGGCTCCAAGGTGATAACTTAATATGTAGACTGGCCTGGCTCCTAGGTGGATAACTTAATATGCAGACTGGCCTGGCTCCAAGGGGATAACAAAATATGCAAACTGGTCTGGCTCCAAGGTGATAACTTAATATGCAGACTGGCCTGGCTCCTAGGTGATAATTTAATATGCAGACTGGCCTGGCTCCTAGGTGGTAACTTAATATGCCGACTGGCCTGGCTCCAAGGTGATAACTTTATATGCCAACTGGCCTGGCTCCAATGTGATAACTTAATATGCAGACTGGCCTGGCTCCTAGGTGATAACTTTATATGCAGACTGGCCTGGCTCCAAGGTGGTAACTTAATATGCAGACTGGCCTGGCTCCTAGGTGATAACTTAATATGCTGACTGGCCTGGCTCCAAGGTGATAACTTAATATGCAGACTGGCCTGGCTCCAAGGTGGTAACTTAATATGCAGACTGGCCTGGCTCCAAAATGGTAACTTAATATGCTGACTGGCCTGGCTCCAAGGTGATAACTTAAATATGCAGACTGGCCTGGCTCCAAGGTGGTAACTTAATATGCTGACTGGCCTGGCTCCAAGGTGATAACTTAATATGCAGTGTGGTGATAACTTTAATGTGCAGACTGGCCTGGCTCCAAGGTGGTAACTTAATATGCAGACTGGCCTGGCTCCTAGGTGATAACTTAATATGCAGACTGGCCTGGCTCCTAGGTGGTAACTTAATATGCAGACTGGCCTGGCTCCTAGGTGATAACTTAATATGCAGACTGGCCTGGATCCTAGGTGATAACTTAATATGCAGACTGGCCTGGCTCCTAGGTGATAACGAAATATGCAGACTGGCCTGGCTCCAAGGTAATAACTTAATATGCAGACTGGCCTGGCTCCTAGGTGATAACTTAATATGCAGACTGGCTGGCTCCTAGGTGGTAACTTAAGATGCAGACTGGCCTGGCTCCTAGGTGATAACTTAATATGCAGACTGGCCTTGCTCCTAGGTGGTTAACTTAATATGCAGACTGGCCTGGCTCCTAGGTGATAACTTAATATGCAGACTGGCCTGGCTCCAAGGTGGTAACTTAATATGAAGACTGACCTGGCTCCTAGGTGATAACTTAATATGCAGACTGGCCTGGCTCCTAGGTGGTTACTTAATAATGCAGACTGGCCTGGCTCCTAGGTGGTAACTTAATATGCAGACTGGCCTGGCTCCAAGGTGATAACTTAATATGCAGACTGGCCTGGCTCCAAGGTGATAACTTGATATGCAGACTGGCCTGGCTCCAAGGTGATAAATTAATACGCAGACTGGGCCTGGCTCCAAGGTGATAACTTTATATGCAGACTGGCCTGGCTCAAGGTGATTACTTTATATGCAGACTGGCCTGGCTGCAAGATGATTACTTAATATGCAGACTTGCCTGGCTCCAAGGTGATTACTCAATATGCAGACAGGCCTGGCTGCAAGATGATAACTTAATATGCAGACTGGCCTGGCTCCAAGGTGATTACTCAATATGCAGACTGGCCTGGCTCCAAGGTGATAATTTAATATGCAGACTGGCCTGGCTCCAAGGTGATTTACTTAATATGCACACTGGCCTGGCTCCAAGGTGATAACTTAATATGCCGACTGGCCTGGCTCCTAGGTGGTAATTTTAATATGCTGACTGGCCTGGCTCCTAGGTGATAACTTAATATGCAGACTGGACTGGCTCCTAGGTCATAACTTAATATGCAGACTGGCCTGGCTCCAAGGTGATAACTTAATATGCAGACTGGCCTGGCTCCAAGGTGATAACTTAATATGCAGACTGGCCTGGCTCCTGGGTGATAACCCTAATATGCGGACTGGCTTGGCTCCTAGGTGATAACTTAATATGCAGACTGGCCTGGCTCCTAGGTGGTAACTTAATATGCAGACTGGCCTGGCTCCTAGGTGATAACTTAATATGCAGACTGGCCTGGCTCCTAGGTGATAACTTAATATGCAGACTAGCCTGGCTCCAAGGTGATAACTTAATATGCAAACTTGCCTGGCTCCTAGGTGGTAACTTAATATGCAGACTGGCCTGGCTCCTAGGTGATAACTTAATATGTAGACTGGCCTGGCTCCAAGGTGATAACTTAATATGCAGACTGGCCTGGCTCCTAGGTGATAACTTAATATGCAGACGGCCTGGCTCCTAGGTGATAACTTAATATGCAGACTGGCCTGGCTCCAAGGTGGTAACTTAATATGCAGACTGGGCCTGGCTCCAAGGTGTTAACTTAATATGCAGACTGACCTGGCTCCTAGGTGGTAACTTAATATGCAAGACTGGCCTGGCTCCTAGGTGATAACTTAATATGCAGACAGGCCTGGTTCCAAGGTGATAACTTAATATGCAGACTGGCCTTGCTCCAAGGGGATAACTTAATATGCAGACTGACCTGGCTTCAAGGTGATAACTTAATATGCAGACTGGCTGGCTCCTAGGTGGTAACTTAATATGCAGACTGGCCTGGCTCCAAGGGGGATAACTTAATATGCAGACTGGCCTGGCTCCTAGGTGGTAACTTAATATGCAGACTGGCCTGGCTCCTAGGTGGTAACTTAATATGCAGACTGGCCTGGCTCCTAGGTGATAACTTAATATGCAGACTGGCCTGGCTCCTAGGTGGTAACTTAATATGCACACTGGCCTGGCTCCTAGGTGGTAACTTAATATGCAGACTGGCCTGGCTCCAAGGTGATAACTTTATATGCAGACTGGCCTGGCTCCAAGATGCAGACTAGCCAAGCTCTACACGAATGCTTCATTCATATATGCAGGCTGACCTGGCTCTATACTGATGCTTTATTATCATTTTATGTCTCCAAAAATTTTTGGGAGACATATTGTTTTTGCCTTTGCAATCTGTCCGTCCATCCATCTGTCTGTCCCTCTTCTCTCATGGGACAGTAATAATGTGGCTAGAGGACCAATAGGTAACTGTTCTTTCTCTTTGATGTCAAACAACTGGTGGGATTTCAACCAAACTTTACAGGAGTGATCAGTACCATCCCTTGTTGTGCACATCACAGGCATGTTCCGCTTTGCTGCACAAAATGGCCACCAGAATTAAAAACAGAAAAATCTTGTTAGCCCTTCACAGGTCAAACTACTGGTGGGATTTCAACCAAATTTTACAGGAGTGATCAGTACCATCCCTAGTTGTGCACATTACTAGCAGGTTCGGCTTCACTGCAAAAAATTGCCGCCAGAGCTAAAAATATTAATGGCATGTTCTGCTTCGCTGGACAAAATTGCCACCAGAACTTAAAATTGAAAAAAACCTGACTGATCTTCAGACATCAAACAACTGGTGGGATTTCAACCAAACTTTACAAGAGTGATTGGTACCATCCTTAGTTGCATGCACATCACTGGCATGTTTCCCTTCTCTGCACAAAATTGTCGCCAGGACTTAAAATAGAAAAAACTTGCAAACTACTGGTTGGATCTCAACCAAACTTTATAGGAGTGATCAGTATCATCCCTAGTTGTGCACATCACCATCACATTCCGCTTCTGTGCACAAAATGGCCACTAGAACTATCAGTAGAAAAATATTGTCTGCCCTTCAAAGGTCAAACCACAGGTGGGATTTCAACCAAACTTTACAGGAGTGATCAGTACCATCCCAAGTTGTGCACATCATCAGCATGTTCTGCTTTGCTGCACAAAATGGCCGTCAGAGCTATGAATAGAAAAATCTTGTACGGCTTTCACAGGTCAAGCTACTGGTATGATTTCAATGAAACATCACACAAGTGACCATACATAGTTTTGGGAGACAATAACCCTTCTAGTTCATATATATGCAGACTGACCTGGTTATTTATCTATGCTTTATTCATCTATGCAGACTCACCTGGCTCTATACCGATACTTTATTCATATATGCAGACTGACCTGGCTCTATACCAATGCTTTATTCATCTATGCAGACTGACCTGGCTCTATACTGATGCTTTATTCATATATGCAGACTGACCTGGCTCTATACCTATGCTTTATTCATGTATGTTAGCAAAATATATGCAGACTGACCTGGCTCTATTCATATATGCAGACTGGTTTGGCTCTATACCAATGCTTAATTCATATATGCAGACTTTCCTGACTCTATACCAATGCTTTATTCATCTATGCAGACTGACCTGGCTCTATACAAATGTTTTGTTCATATATGCAGACTGACCTGGCTCTATACCTTTGTTTTATTCATATATGCAGACTGACCTGGCTGTATACCTTTGCTTTATTCATCTATGCAGACTGACCTGGCTCTATACCTATGTTTTATTCATCTATGCAGACTGACCTGGCTCTATGCCAATGTTTTTATTCATCTATACAGACTGACCTGGCTCTATACCTATGTTTTATTCATATATGCAGACTGACCTGGCTCTATACCTATGCTTTATTCATCTATGCAGACTGACCTGGCTCTATACTGAAGCTAAATTCATATATGTAGACTGACCTGGCTCTATACCGATTTTTTATTCATCTATGCAGACTGACTTGGCTCTATACCAATGTTTTATTCATATATACAGACTGACCTGGCTCTATACCTATGCTTTATTCATCTATGCAGACTGACCTGGCTCTATACCTTTGTTTTATTCATATATGCAGATTGACCTGGCTCTATACCTTTGCTTTATTCATATATGTAGACTGACCTGGCCCTATACCTATGCTTTATTCATCTATACAGACTGACCTGGCTCTATATCAATGCTTTATTCATATATGCAGACTGACCTGGCCCTATACCTATGCTTTTTTCATCTATACAGACTGACCTGGCTCTATATCAATGCTTTATTCATATATGCAGACTGACCTGGCTCTATACTGATGCTTTATTCATATATGCAGACTGACCTGGCTCTATACCTATGCTTTATTCATCTATGCAGACTGACCTGCCTCTATACTGATGCTAAATTCATATATGCAGACTGACCTGGCTCTATACCGATTCTTTATTCATCTATGCGGACTGGCCTGGCTCTATACTGATGCTTTATTCATATATACAGACTGACCTGGCTTTATACCAATACTTTATTCATCTATGCAGACTGACCTGGCTCTATACCAATGCTTTATTCATCTATGCAGACTGACTTGGCTCTATACCTATGCTTTATTCATATAATTATGCAGACTGACCTGGCTCTATACCAATACTTTATTAATATATGCTGACTGACCTGACTCTATACTGATGCTTTATTCATCTATGCAGACTGACCTGGCTCTATACCAATGCTTTATTCGTATATACAGACTGACCTGGCTCTATACCTATGCTTTATTCATATATGCAGACTGACCTGGCTCTATACCAATGCTTTATTCGTATATATGCAGACTGACCTGACTCTATACCAATGCTTTATTCATTTATGCAGACTGATCTGGCTCTATACCGATGCTTTATTCATATATGCAGACTGACCTGGCTCTATACCAATGCTTTTAATCTATGCGGACTGACCTGGCTCTATTCCAATGCTTTATTCATCTATGTAGACTGACCTGGCTCTATACCAATGCTTTAATTATATATGCAGACTGACCTTGCTCTATACTGATGCTAAATTCATCTATGCAGACTGACCTGGCTTTTTACCAATACTTTATTCATATAATTATGCAGACTTACCTGACTCTATACTGATGCTTTATTCATCTATGCAGACTGACCTGGCTCTATACCAATGCTTTATTCGTATATACAGACTGACCTGGCTCTATACCTATGCTTTATTCATATATGCAGACTGGTTTGGCTCTATACCAATGCTTAATTCATATATGCAGACTTTCCTGACTCTATACAGATGCTTTATTCATGTATGATAGCAATATATATGCAGACTGATTTTTTTCTATGCTGATAGTTATATATGTATATAAATTATATATACTTGTCAAGTTATGAAAGTGATAAAAATATGACTATGAACATTTGTTTTTTTGTTTTTTCTTAAATTGATGGAAGTAATTTACTTCTTACTTGAAATACTTCTTCAATATCAAAAGTAGGTAAGTCTGTTAATTATTTTTGCAGGATTGTGCAATTTATTTTTATTTTGCATTGATTTATAATATCCAGCACTGAGAAAAATGGAACATTGAATTTGGGTACAGATCTATTTGGTCAAATAATAAATTACTGGCTAGTCATCGAGTTAAGGTGGATTGCCTGCCAAGATATGACATAAAATAAGCATAAAAATCTGAGAAACAAATAAACAAAACAGGCTTTAGATTATATTACATTAATTTATTACATAAATTGATTTTATTTCAGAAAAGGAAAGATATTTCTATGGGACAGAAACCATTCTTTTCAATCATGGAAGCTATGGTAAGTTTGTGTTTACATCTAATATATTATGATTATATTACTAAATTAGTAGCCCTGTTATTGATATTTGTTTATTTTATCATTCTATCTAATTGTAGTATTATAACTCATCAGAAACTTATCTAAGTAGAACAATTTGCAATAAGTCCTTTGTTAAGACCAGGCCATAGAAAGGTGAATTAATCATGTAGGTACTAAATAGAACAAGTCACAGAAAGGTGAGGTTATCATGTAGGTACTACATAGAACAGGTCACAGAAAGGTGAGGTTATCATGTACGTACTACATAGAACAGGTCACAGAAAGGTGAGGTTATGTAGGTACTACATAGAACAGGTCACAGAAAGGTTAGGTTATCATGTAGATACTACATAGAACAGGTCACAGAAAGGTTAGGTTATCATGTAGGTACTACAGAACAGGTCACAGAAAGGTGAGGTTATCATGTAGGTACCAAATAGAACAGGTCACAGACAGGTGAGATTATCATGTAGGTACTAAATAGAACAGGTCACAGGAAGGCGAGGTTATCATGTAGGTACTAAATAGAACAGGTCACAGAAAGGTGAGGTTATCATATAGGTTTCTAAATATAGCAGGTCACAGAAAGGTTAGGTTATCATGTAGGTACTAAATAGAATAGGTCACAGGAAGGCGAGGTTATCATGTAGGTACTAAATAGAACAGGTCACAGGAAGGTGAGGTTATCATGTAGATACCAAATAGAACAGGTCACAGAAAGGTGAGGTTATCATATTGGTATGACATAGAACAGGTCACAGAAAGGTGAGGTTATCATGTAGGTACTAAATAGAACAGGTCACAGAAAGGTGCGGTTATCTGGTAGTTACTCAGAAGTGAGGTTACCATGTTAATACGACATAGAAAAATTCACAGAAAGGTGAGGTTATCATGTTGGTATGACATAGAACAGGTCACAGAAAGTTGAGGTTACCATATTGGTATGACATAGAACAGGTCACAGAAAGGTGAGGTTACCATATTGGTATGACATAGAACAGGTCACAGAAAGGTTAGGTTACCCTGTTGGTATGACATAGAACAGGTCACAGAAAGGTGAAGTCATCATGTAAGTACTAAATAGAAAAGGTCACAGAGAGGTGAGGTTACCATGTTGGTATGACATAGAACAGGGCACAGAAAGGTGATGTTATCATGTAAGTACTACATAGAACTGGTCACAGAAAGGTGAGTTTTTCATGTAGGTACTACATAGAACAGGTCACAGAAAGGTGAGGTTATCATGTAGGTACTAAATAGAACAGGTCACAGAAAGGTGAGGTTATCATGTAGGTACTAAATAGAACAGGTCACAGAAAGGTGATGTTATCATGTAGGTACTTAATAGAACAGGTCACAGAAAGGTGAGGTTATCATGTAGGTACTAAATAGAACAGGTCACAGAAAGATGAGGTTATCACGTAAGAACTAAATAGACCAGGTCACAGAAAGGTGAGGTTATCATTTAGGTACTAAATAGAACAGGTCACAGAAAGGTGAGGTTACCATGTTGGTACGACATAGAACAGGTCACAGAAAGGTGAGGTTATCATGTAGGTACTAAATAGAACAGGTCACAGAAAGGTGAGGTTATCATGTAGGTACTAAATAGAACAGGTCACAGAAAGGTGAGGTTATTATGTTGGTACTACATAGAACAGGTCATAGAAAGGTGAGGTTATCATGTAGGTACTACATAGAACAGGTCATAGAAAGGTGAGGTCATCGTGTAGGTACCAAATACAGCAGGTCACAGAAAGTTGAGGATATCATATTATTTACAACTTTTTATACGCCCGTTTGAAAAATGGGACGTATTATGGGAACGCCCCTGGCGGGCGGGCGGGCGGCGTCCAATTTTGTCCAGAGCATATCTCCTACATGTATCGAGGGATTTTAATGAAACTTCATAGAAATGTTCACCACTATGAGGAGCAGTGTCGCGCACATGAACCAGGTCTCTAGGTCAAAGGTCAAGGTCACACTTAGAGCTCATTGAAAAATGTTTGTCCGGAGCAAAACTTCCACATGTATAGAGGGATTTCAATATTACTTGGCACAAATGTTCACCATTGTGAGGCGGAGTGTCGCGCGCAAGATTCAGGTCCTTGCGGTCAAGGTCACACATAGAGGTCAAAGTTCAGATAAAAATATGAAGATGTGTATATGGACCATTTAGTCATCATTTATTGAGGGATTGTAACACAAATGGTCATTGTCAAGACTATGGCTGTGATACATATAATTTAGGTCAATATATACAAGGTCAAGGTCACTAAAGATGATGAAATATCCAGATTTTGTCCGGAGCATATCTCCTACACGCATGGAGGGATTTTAATGAAATTTCATAGAAATGTTCACCATTATGAGAAGCCATGTCACGCACATGAACTAGGTCTCTAGGTCAAAGGTCAAGGTCACACTTATATCCAGATTTTGTCTGGAGCATATCTCCTACATGTATGGAAGAATTTTTATAATACTTTATGGAAATGTTCACCACCATGATATGTATTGCTCCATGCATGATCCAGGTCTCCAGGTCAAAGGTCAAGGTCACACTTAGAGCTCATTGAAAAACGCTTGTCCGGAGCAAAACTTCTACATTCATAGGGGGATTTCAATATAACTTGGCACAAATGTTCACCATTGTGAGGCTGAGTGTCGCACGCAAAATTCAGATCCCTGCGACCAAAGTCAAGGTTACACATAGAGGTCAAAGTTCAGATAAAAATTTGAAGATGTGTATAGGGACAATTTAGTCATCATTTATTGATGGATTGTAGCACAAATGGTAACTATCATGACTACAGGTGTGACACATTTAATTTAGGTTAATATTTGCAAGGTCAAGGTCACTGGAGATGATTAAATATCCAGATGTTGTCCGGAGCATATATTCTACATGCATGGAGGAATTTTAATGTTACTTTATAGAATTGTTCACCACCATGAGACGTAGTGCCCTGCACATGAACCAAGTCTCTAGGTCAAAGGTGAAGGTCACAGTTAGAGCTCATAGAAAAACGCTTGTCTGGAGTAAAACTTCTACATGCATAGAGGGATTTCAATATAATTTGGCACAAATGTTCATCATTGTGAGGCTGAGTGCCGTGCATAAAATTCAGGTCCCTGCGACCAAAGTCTAGGTCACACATCCTGTGCATATCTTCCCTACTGATTTGTTTTAAGGTTCATTTAACAACACAGTGCCAAGAATAAAAACTTGCTTGCTAGATAACACTTATCCATGATGCCCCCATCTCCATCTAAAGCTTTCGTAAACGGGCGTATTTTGTGACTATGGCACCCTTGTTACATAATAGTTTAAGCCTATTTTAGCATTTGGCACGATATGGCCATTTATGTGTTGACGTGCCGTAAAATCCAAACAAACAAACAAACAAAATTTTGTATTATAGTTTTTATTTTTCAACAGTGGATGATATCCAAAATTTATTAACTTTAAAGATTTATCTAGTTTTATACTTTAATTTTTATTTCTGTTTGTTGTTAACTTGCTCCCTGTTATACATCCTTCACATTTATGCCCTTGACTTTAATGAATAAGGGTTTATAGATTGGCTAATGAGTTTGAAAAGATATTTTCATTTTTATGTTACATATTTTGAAAGGCTTTCTGTTTATCATATTTACAGGAAATGAAGACATCATTATTGTCTGAGAAGGTGGATATTTTGAGTTTTGGTGGAGTTACTCAAATGACTGATTTAGTTCTGTTCACATTGATGATACACAATAAAGATGGAAAATACATTTTATCTGGTCCAGATCTCTGTAAAACAAAATGTGACAGTGTGAAGGAACTAGATTTATCAGGGTGTTTTCACCTGACTGATGCTGGGATACAGTGCATTCCAGAATTATTTCCTAACCTGACAACTGTAAGTTCTTTCATGTAGCATGTTTTAGTTTTGTTTTTTTTTTCACTATAAAATAATCATATTGATCTGAACTACATGTGTCTCTAATTGAATGCCTTTGCTAAAACTTGTAAAAATCTATAACTGTTTTACATTTTATGTGACAAGGTTCATAACGTTTTGTATTGAGAATATAGTGGAAAATAATCAATCAATAGAAGACGGCCTTTGAAGACCGGTGACTGTCTAAAATTGGACAGGGTCAGTTAGAAGGTCATCCATAAATGCCATGTAATTATGATCTGTATTTTTTTTTTCATTTTATTTATCTAAATGAAATAAAATAATTATTTGTTTTTAGAAAATTTTTACAACTTTATACAGAAAATATCTCTATTTATTATGGCAGATGCCACTACGAATGTTTAAATGTTATAGATTTTCATTATAAACTATTTTTTGTTAAAATTTAGATAAATATAATTTAGATAGATATAAAGGAACATTGATTATTTTCAAACACATCAAGTTATTCCTCCTTAAACAGTTAAATAATGATAGAAAAATACAGGTATCATAGTAGTATGCACAAAATAGTGTTCTGTACATAATAAGATGAACTTTATGTACCGAAAAACAATGTTAAGCTAGGTTTTCTAAAAGGTCAATTAACCAATCATGTATGAATTACAAATCATGTGCTCCACCATGTACCAAAAACAGGTCACATGCTCCTCCATGCCTCAAAAAGTAATTGCTTACCTATGCCCTGTGGGCTCCAGGGTTGAGGGATTGACATGAAAGAGAAAATACAACTAAACTTTTGTTCTTGTAGCCAACTAAGTATCCAAATGAAAGCACATATCTACCAGATAATTGATAATCTTAATAAGGAAAAGTGCAGTGCAAAAGAACAATAACTCTGTTGCATAATTTTGGAGTAATTGCCCTTATAATTTTAGCTCGACTATTCGAAGAAGATGAGAGCTATTGTAGTCGCCATGGCGTCCACGTCGGCGTCTGCGTTGGTTAAAGTTTTTTGTAAAGTCAAATATCTCAATTATTACTTGAGATATTCAATTGAAACTTACAATACTTATTTATAGTAACAAGGTTCATCAGATTGACAAGTTGGATAACTCTGCCTACAATATTGATAGAATTATGCCCCTTTTTAACTTAGAAATTTTGGTTAAAGTTTTTTTGTAAAGTCAAATATCTCAATTATTTCTTGAGATATTCAATTGAAACTTACAATACTTATTTATAGTAACAAGGTACATCAGATTGAAAAGTAAGATAACTCTGTCTACAATATTGACAGAATTATGCCACTTTGGAACTTAGAAATTTTGGTTAAAGTTTTTTTGTAAAGTCAAATATCTCAATTATTGCTTGAGATATTCAATTGAAATTTAAAATACTTTTTTATAGTAACAATGTACATCAGTTTGCAAAATTGCATAACTCTGCCTTCAATATTTGCAGAATTATTTGCCCCTTTGAAACTTAAAAAATTTGGTTAAAGGTTAAAGGTCTTCAAAGATATTTACTTAAAACTTTACACATGCACTTAGAGTCATAATTGGAGGTTCATAATTGTATGTCACGGACACCATATGTTCCATAACTCTATCTTGCATTAAGGCTGATTCATATCCCCTTTTCTACTTAGTCTCTTGGTTAATGTTTACATGCACGTTTTACATATCTCAATAACTATTAAAGATATTTATTTAAAACTTCGCATATGCATTTAGGGTCAAAATTGTAGGTCACTGACAAAGATCCATAATTCTATCTTGCATTAAGGCTGATTTTTCTCCCCTTTTTCAACTTAGAAATTCATGGTAAAGTTTTGCTTGTAAGCTGTTATCTCAATAACTACTGAAGGGTTTGTGCCTTTTTGGGACAATTTTATGCATTCATATTAATAAAGCAGTGATTTACTTGATAAAACATCTTAATAACAAGCCTTTGTACCTTTTCTGTCAAATTTATGTATTCATAGGTAATTAGTATTATTATACTCAATAAAACACCCTTGTGACATTACCTTCCAAATAGTCAAGCCAATACTGTATAATTAGACTCTCTCTTAGGCCAATAACATGATTTTATAAAAAATTAGCCCTTTTGTGAACTTAAAAAAATTAACATTATCAAGTCTCTTTTACTATCAAGCACTTAGAATAGTCAAGCGTCCTGTTCTACCGACAGCTCTTGTTTATGCTTATTGTAACTTTTGTATTGGGCATAACTAATATAATATAGCAGGTAGTTTCTTCAAACTTGGTTAGGGTTAGGGTTAACTTTTCAAAAGTGAAAAAAAATGAAACATACCAACTTGAAACTTCATAGTAATTGATAAATGCAAAAACAGTTTTTGTTTTATCTATTTTAGTTTTTTTGCTGAATTTACAGATAAACTTAGCTGGATGTGGTAAAGTCACAGAAACTGGACTCTATCCTGTGGTGAACAAATGCTTGAAACTTAAGAATGTAAATATAAGAGGGACAAATGTAACAATTCTACCTTACAAAGTTTCATCAATGGACATAAATACTGACGGCTATCCATGCATATCACCTGAAAAAGAAATCTTAAAACAACATGGAACAAAGCTTCTAGATGGTAAGAAACATGATTTCCTAGTAAATAGTTAAGCAGCAAAAAATCTTTGAACAAGGGAATCAAATATCTGTACAGTCCAAACTAGGGAGATATATTACACAGGCTAAACTATTGAAATATATTGAATCTGTTTCGTCTAAAAAAAAAAAAAATCTAGTACACTTGTCTAAACTACTGAAATATATTAAACCTGTTCCGCCTAAACAACTGAAATATAGTAAACCTGTTTAACCTAAAATACTGAAATGTTTTAAAATACCAAAATCTAGTAAATGTGCCTAAACTATTGAAATATAGTAAACCTGTTTGGCCTAAACTACTGAAATATAGTAAACCTGTCAGCCTAAACTACTGAAATATGGTAAACCTGTTTAGCTTAAACTATTGAAATATAGTAAACCTGTTTGGCCTAAACTACTGAAATATGGTAAACCTGTTCAGTCTAAACTACTGAAATATGGTAAACCTGTTTAGCCTAAACTACTGAAATATGGTAAACCTGTTAAGCCTAAACTACTGAAATCAGTAAACCTGTTAAGCCTCATCTACTGAAATATGGTAAACCTGTGCAGAATAAACTTTTGAAGTATATTTACCCTAACCTGTTCATTTTCATGTAATTTTTAGCTCGACTATTCAATAAGAATAAGTAGAGCTATTGTAGTCACCCGAACATCGGCGTCGGCGTCTGCATCGGCGAAACCACTTATGTTAAAGTTTTGTAATAGTTTAAATATTTTCAAAGTCCATTGACATATGGCTTTGAAACTTTGCACACTTGTTCACCATCATTACCCCAACCTGTAAACAGGAGGAGGTAACTGTATCAAGCATTTTGACAGAATACCCTTTTTCGACTTAGAATTTACGTTCAAGTTTTTGTAATAGTTCAAATATTTTCAAAGTCCATTGACCTATGGCTTTGAAACTTTGCACACTTGTTCACCATCATTACCCCAACCTGTTAACAGGAGGAGGTAACTGTATCAAGCATTTTGACAGAATTATGCCCCTTTTTCGACTTAGAATTGATGTTAAAGTTTTTGTAATACCTCAAATATTTTCAAAGTTCATTGACATATGGCTTTGAAACTTTGCACACTTGTTCACCATCATTACCCCAACCTGTAAACAGGAGGAGGTTACTCTATCAAGCATTTTTTTATACTATCAAGCACTAAGAATAGTCGAGCGTTGCTGTCCTACTGACAGCTCTTGTTTTACATGTAATTATGATTCTTTGTGCGCACTACAGAATCTGTTGAAAATTTATGAACATTGATATTCTATCAATGTAGGTACTTTGGTTGAATATCATGAATAGACAATGCATTATAGTTTATTCAAGAAGAAATGAATAGACTTTTGTCAATGCATAGAGATAAAGGGCCTATACATAGAGAATAACATGCTACTGTCTTTTGATATCAATTTTATCAGGCGAGGCTGATATGGGATAGAAAGGGCGAGGCTTGCCGAGCCCTTTCTGCCCATATCAGCCGAGCCTGATAAAATTGATATCAAAAGACAGTAGCATGTTTTTCTATTTATCATGTAACACATAATAACTGGCAAAATAACAAAATAATCTACTTTTAAATAGCGAATTTCGTTAAAAAGGGGGATTTTTGTTCAAAGAAATAATTCTTGAAAACAAATTCCTCCGCCCCTGAAACTTAGAATTTGTAATTGGCGGCCATTTTTTCTTTCGACTCGGATAAAAGATACAACAGAATGTAGGCCTAATACGATAACATTCTTACCTTTAATTAAAACATCGATCCAAAAATCCGCTTAGAATCACATAAACTAAACTTTTATACTGCAATTTTTGTCTTGAATTGTCAAATTCAAATGTTCACGATAATTTCAATCAAAGAAAAGTCAAATCGGCAATCAATCACAAGCTACACAAACATGCGTCTTATTTTTTAAACGAAACAATTTGTTCACTTATTAAATAACAATTCGTCGAAATAAAGTAAACATTTACAAGTTCTCAAAGAAAATCGTCTAGCCTGTTTGTTAAGATTACATGTATAGTATGACGTGAACATCGATGATGTCATTTGCAATATAAATTATGACGTCACTTCATTTAGTTGGTGCTAAAACTATTCACTATCTAATTTATTCGTAATTGAAATCGAAATAAGAAATAAATCAATTTCGCATATTGATTTAAGACTTGTAAGGGTATGAGATTTCATTGTAGAATTCACATGTTGATGAAAATGAGAATATAAGCAATTGAAAAAAGTCCGTTAAAATGGGCGGGGCTAATTTTTGATATCAGGTTACTGACGTGATATCAAAAATAATTATCAGGCAAGTGTTATCGGGCAGTTACCATAGCAGTTGCATGATAAATAAGAAACATACATGTAAGTTACATTTAAAGTTAATGAGGCAGTTTCACATATTTATTTGTATTTGTTTACATCCCAGAAGTTAAACATTTCATAAATTGTATCTATATTTATTATGTGATAAAATTAACAAAATATTGTCATGATTTCAGCACCATCATATGCTAAACCTACAAATGAAGATCTGATGAAAGTGTGTATCATTCAAGGATCAGATGTAAAACAAAGTTTTATCAAGTATTTGAAGAACAACCAGGAAAGAACATTAGAACCTGTAGAAACTTTAACACAGCATAAAGTCAATGATAGATTCCTTGTCAACTGTATACAATGTCATGAGGTTAATTTTGATGTTTTTTCTTCAAATTTTCTCTGTCTTGATGGCACATTTTTTAAGCACATTGCAACCTTTGCAGGGCAACAACCTTTTGGAAGTATTGATTGTAGTTGTTTCTAAGATATATTGCTGTATAGATGTGAAATTAACTGTTAAATCTTACTTATATAGAGGATATTCAATGAGTGCAGTTTCATACTAAATTTATTGGACGAGTTGAATAAAATCATATTATGCGAGCCTCTGGCGAGCACAATATTGTTTTATTCAACAAGTTCAATAAAATTAGTATTGAATCTACACGAATATAATATTCTTTTTATCACATATTTAAAAGAAGAACAGTAAACTGTTAAAATGAGTAATTTTTCAATGACGCATCTATAGTGTAACGCTAACAGTAGCGCACTTTAACGCTATGCTTCTATATAGTGCAAATTAGGTCACGTCAAAGTGTTGTTACACTAGTGTAATATCGTTTTTATTGAATGGCTTTATTACACTCCTGCGCCGCAGTTTATGTGATAAAAGAATTTATGATATGATTGTTGTGAAAAGATTATGATATGGTTTTGGTGGAAAGATTATTGCTTTACAGAGGTCAGCTTTCTAGCAAACTAATAGATGGTAACAATAGTTACTTTTTTAAATTAAATATCTTCAATTAGTCCTTCAAGCAAGTAGAAATCTATTTTATCTTAAAATGTCATTAAAATGTATGTGTGTACAATAGTGAGTGGGAGGGGAATAATTTATCTATTTTTATATGATGGTTAATTACATAGTTGTTTTATATTTCACAACATATATGATCTAACAAATGAAATAGTTTACATTTTTCCTGTATTTCAGAGCATATGTGATATGTTTATAACAAAGAGAACAGTTTACATTTTTCCTGTTTGTAAAAACAGTGATGTAAAGACAACAGCTGCACGTATATTTGGTATTATCTGTCAGATAATAAATAAGGTATATTTACCATTTTGTGAAAAATTATTTTAAAACCAAAAGGCAATTTTAAATAATAATATCATTTATTAGAGCTAGCAGACACATAAACAATAAGAAGTCAAATTTTAATAAACAACCGTTAGTGTACATGTCTTGACAAAGACTATAACCAAAACCAAACCTAAATACAGTTGGGCTAGTAATACAAAACCTAAATCTATCCAGCTAGCTTACGGAACGTCCGTGGTTCTACTCAGGTACCTGTTCATGCCTGAAATATTGCACGGAGGGGCACCTGAGGTCTTCCTCCACCAGTAAAGCTGGAATGTCGCAATATGACCTATACTGTGTTGATGTGACATAAAACCCAAAACAAACAAACAAAACAAAATAAAATCTAAATACCTTTGGCGTATTAATACAAAACCTAAATACAGTTTGGCGTATTAATACAAAACCTAAATACAGTTTGGTGTAGTAATACAAAAGTTACCTTTAACCTAACTGATGGAACAACCAATTAAAAAGGTTGTTTATCCAAAATACAAAAACAAATAATGGAGTAATAGTAGTAAAGTGACCTTTGACCTAACTTTTTATATTCTTGTTTATCCTCATTGATAGAACTGACGTTTTTCTAAACTTCATTACAAACATGAACATTACAAACAGGACCCCCCAGAAATTAGATGATTTTAAAACTCCAAACTTCATCGAAAAATATCCTCTTAATACTGGAAACTCTGAATTATGAAATGTTTGCCATTGCCTATGGCAACTGTGTGTTTAGGCAATATTTTCCCCGAGTGTGTAGAGCTGAGATATTGATAATTTAAATACAGTTATTTAGTGATACTGTTTTTATGCAGGTACATAATGGTGTATTTATGATAGTTGGTATGAATGGAGGCAGTGATAAGATACCTGTGGATCAGATTAAACATGAAGTGGCTGCAGCAGCAAAATCTACAGCTACAAAACTTCAGAAATCCCTTGATGCAGAGCTAGCTGAAACATTCAAGAAAATTGCTAACAAGTACATACATTTTTTATTGATACTTTTATATTTTGAAATAGTGAGTTTTAGAATTCTACTATCTTTTTAAATTGGGAAGTATTTTGACAGACATAGTTAAGAGAGAAAAGAAAAGTAGGTTTTATAAAACAATGTATTTTGTATGTTGTATTAACCTGTAAATAATTCTTATTTTGTATAATACTTTATTGTTTTATTTTTTATCTAGAACATGCTAAAAATTCTGCTATTTAAGACAAGAATACTACAACAATGGATCAATAGTTTTATGTATACTTGATTGTATCATTCAAGTTATGATTTGATTGTTAGAGAAGCTATATTGTTTTGATATCACATTAACTTTGTGCTTCAGAAGCAGCAGTTCAGTAAACTCCAGTATAGATCAACAAATGAATACAATGTGTCAGGTGATGTTGAGCAACTCACTGGAAAACCTTTATCTTGATTCAGTAGATATTAACATCACAAAACCATTTACTGTAAGTAATTTATAGATTTATCTTACCACATTTACCTGCTTCACGAAGGTAGAACACCTTATGGATCTCAAAATTGAGCATCGGTAAAAAATATATGTGAATTTCAGCTTTGTATTTTTAGCATCTTTTTTTCATTGTAATTGCATGTTTATGGCATACCAGAATCCACAAATGAAAAAGAATATCTCCACGAAAACTGCATTAAAATCCGTAACAAAATTGGTAAATATAGAGGAAAGTCAGGAGCGTAGAATCACATTTCGATTTTCCTAAGAAAGCTCTGAATTTTATATAACAGTGAAAAAAGTTGGAAACATACCCTTTGATTGACTTATTTTCACCTTCACATATTGTGTTATAGTGCATGTCGGATCAGTGGAAATTCACATGTATATTATACCAATGCTCAATTTTGAGATCCATATGGGGTTTGACCCCCTTGTGCTTGAAATAAAATTTTAATAGGAGCTTTGTTACATTGTTTCAACAAGAGCTTTGTAATATTGTTTCAACAAGAGTTTTGATACATTGGTTCAACAAGAGTTTTGATACATTGGTTCAATAAGAGCATTGTAACATTGTTTTAACATGAACACTGTGACATTGTTATAACAGCAACATTGTAACTTTGTTTGAACAGCAACATTGTAACAATGTTATAACAGCATTTTGTGACATTGTTATAACAGCAACATTGTGACATTGTTATTTCAGCAACGTTGTGACATTGTTTGAACAGCAACATTGTGACATTGTTATAACAGCAACATTGTAACTTTGTTTGAACAGCAACATTGTGACATAGTTATAACAGCATTTTGTGACATTGTTATAACAGCAACATTGTGACATTGTTATTTCAGCAACATTGTGACATTGTTTGAACAGCAACATTGTGACATTGTTATAACAGCAACATTGAGACATTGTTTCAACAGCAACATTGTGTCATTGTTTCAATAGCAACATTGAGACATTGTTATAACAGCAACATTGAGACATTGTTATAACAGCAACATTGAGACATTGTTATAACAGCAACATTGAGACATTGTTTCAACAGCAACATTGTGACATTGTTTCAACAACAGCATTGTGACATTGTTTCAATAGCAACATTGAGACATTGTTATAACAGCAACATTGTGACATTGTTTCAACAACAGCATTGTGACATTGTTATAACAGCAATATTGTGACATTGTTTCAACAGCAACATTGTGACATTGTTATAACAGCAATATTGAGACATTGTTATAACAGCAATATTGAGACATTGTTTCAACAGCAACATTGAGACATTGTTATAACAGCAACATTTTGACATTGTTTCAACAGCAACATTGAGACATTGTTTCAACAGCAATATTGAGACATTGTTTCAACAGCAACATTGAGACATTGTTATAACAGCAACATTGTGACATAGTTATAACAGCAACATTGTGACATTGTTATAACAGCAACATTTTGACATTGTTTCAACAGCAACATTGAGACATTGTTTCAACAGCAACATTGAGACATTGTTATAACAGCAACATTTTGACATTGTTTCAACAGCAACATTGAGACATTGTTATAACGGCAACATTTTGACATTGTTATAACAGCAACATTGTGACATTGTTTCAACAGCAACATTGAGACACTGTTTCAGCAACAGCACTGTGATATCATGCAAAGATGATATTAAACTGCATTATAACATTAACATTCACTTGATACATTTCAGGGTTCTGATGGTGCCAAACAAGTTGTGTCTAGTCTTGAGAAGCTTTGTAGCCTGTATCCAGAATACCAGGAGATGGCTGCCCCTATATACAAGTTTACATTACAAGATAGTGTAGATAAAATGCTTAACACTGGTGTACTATCAACAGAGTCAAACAAGGATAACACAAGGAAGATGATGGATTTAATGGCCATGATGGTAAACATTTATAGATTTGTGTTAAACTTTAAAATATTCATAAATTTGTGTTAAACTGTAAAATATACAAAGAAATGTGTTAATATGTAAAATATTTACAGAGTTGTGTGAAACTGTAAGATATTCATAGATTGTATGAAGCAGTGAAATAATCATAGATTTGCGTGGAACTGTAAAATTTTCATAGATTTGTATGAAACTGTAAACTATTCATAGATTTGTGTTAGATTTATCATTTGTGTGAAACTTTTACAAAATTAGGGGATATGTTATATCATGGCTTCTTTTGCCATCAGTTTTAGTGACTTTACTTAACTTAAATTTTTTGATAGCAATTAAAATGTGTTTTGAAAATATGTGACTTATTGAGAATTGAGGAAGCATGAAGGAGGGTGTGTTCATTCCTGTATTTATGCAATTACTATATATGCTGTCTGCAACCTATATAACTTACATATATCCTATTTGCAACCTACATGAATTACTTATATCCTGTATGCAACCTACATAACTTACCTATATTCTGTCTGCAACTTACATTACTTACATATATCTTGTCAGAAACTTATATAACTCATATTTCTTGTCAGCAACCTAGATAACTTACATATATTCTGTCTGCAATCTACATAAAGTACATATATCTTGTTAGTAACATACAGAACATACATATATAATGTCAGCAAGCTATATAACATACTTATATCTAGTTTGCAACCTACATAACTGACATATATTCTGCCAGCAACCTTCATAACTTACATATATATTCTGCCATCAACCTTTATAACTTACATATATTCTGTAAGCAACATAGATAAGTAATAGAAAGAGCATCGAAACACGAGGCTATCCGAGTATAAATCAGATTGCAGAATGTTTTTATGTTCTTTCTCTTTTGTATCATAGTCAAACATTAAAACACGTTCCCTGATACCACAATATGAAACCCCACAAAAAAAGTAACCAATGAACGAGCATCTGAATATGACATTTCCATCGCTATCCCTTTCTCTGTCGTCACAATATGTAAGCCTCGGACAAAATGAACCAATCAGTGGGCATGCTCTTGAGTGCGGGTAACTAATACCTGCACTCCTGTTAACACACTGTGCATGTTTATGTATACGATTTAACTCTGACACATTTTCAACAGAAAGGTCCCCAAACTATGATACAAGTAATACTATATCCATCATTAATGTTAATTTTATTGCAGGGACGAACTGTGACTTTTTCTACCATTGATGATACAAGTGGTGTTTGTTTGGTTGAATGGTTTGCTAAGATCTGTAACAAAGCATTTAATCCACCTACAACCTCCACCTGTAATGGACGTGTTAATGGTGTAGGAGACACTGTTCCAATGTGGGAAAGATCAGACCTTATAGCTGCTTTACAGCCAACAGTGAGCAAGGAACAGGTAATAAATGTTAGAAATATAGACTAAGACAGAACCAAACCATAGGCTACATGAATCATTGCAGGGTTATAAGAAAAATATCTTTAAGCCTGCATTTATGTCAGTTGTATTAAGAATGTATTGTTTTGGCTATGAAGTCATGCAAACTAAAAAAAATCTATGCAAGTTGTTAGTAGTTGAAAAGTAAATTGCATTAGATTTGAAACTTCATCCTTTAGAGACCAAAATTTAACATAGTAGAATATTTATGCAAAATATGCTCCTTTAAATGGCTTTATCGCCCTTTTTCTCTAAATACTTTATTGTGGTCTATATTTAAATGTCATCATTATCAAATTATTGATTTAACAAGCAACAATGAGTCATTTTGTTTATATATTTCAATTCTGCATTTAAAATTAACCAACAGTAACAATAGTGTGCTCACCACAGAATAATTTTAATATATTTACATCAATATATAATATTAAATAAATGATGTTGATGTTACAGGCTTCACCAGGTGTTAGTCTACTGATGTTGCTAGGGTTAAGTGTGTACCCATCAGTATTTATTTCATTCCAAGATCTACCAAAGCAACCAGTTGTTTCATTGGTAAGTATTGACTTTCTCATGGAATAAGATAAATGAGCCGTGTCACGACAAAACCAACATAATGGGTTTGTGACCAGCATGGACCCAGACCAGCCTGTGCATCCGCACAGCCTGATCAGGATCCATGCTGTTCGCTATCAGTTTCTTTACTTGTTATAGGGTCTGTAAGCGAACAGCATGGATCCTGATCAGACTGGTCTGGATCCATGCTGGTCGCAAACCAATTATGTTGGTTTTGTCGTGACACGGCTCAAATGTTTTAAGCTCCACTGTTTGAGGAAAGGTTTTTATAATTGTCTTGACCCACTTGATGGTGTTGGATTACCTTTTTGGTTAAGTTTTAAGCTAATGGTCATTACTTCAATATCAATGAAGGAATGTCATTGAAACTTTATATGTGGATAGACCTTGTTCTACCTATCTCACTGATTTTGAAGTCCAAAGGTCCAAGGTCTTTGTGACCTTTTCTAGGTAAAATATTGAGGTCAATTTTCCTTAAAAAAAAACAAAATTTATTTCTTAAAACTTGGTTTACTTGTTCACTATCATCATGTGATATGATATTATATTTTACAAATAATCCTTAGATAACTCAAAGCTATTCCATTTTTTAAGAAAGTTTTTTTTTGCCTGTGTTAACAAGCTTACTATCACAGATACTCATTCTTAAGTTGGAATAATTTTCCACACAAGGTATTTAAATGCATTGAATGGCAGATAACCAGAAAAATGCCAAAGATATTCACTTCAAACTTGAACTACTTGTTGAATATTGAAGGCAAAAACTTTTGGAAAACAGTGTGTTCATATGTTTTGGAAATTTTTCTTGCCGTGTTGTGTACTTAGTGACCTAGATAATAATTCGACAAATTTTTATTTTCTTTTATAAAGCCGTTGAAAAATCTATTCCATGTTACTTTTCCCTGTGTTTATTTTCCTTTAGGTATAATTTTCATCTGCTGTTAATTGCCATTTTATTTTCATTACCTTTCTACTAATTTGTCTTATGCCAGTTTTTAGCTCACCTGTCACAAAGTGACAGGGTGAGCTTTTGTGATCGCTTTTCATCCGGCATCCGTTCGTCCGTCTGTCGTCCGTAAACTTTTTCTTTAAATGACATCTCCTCATAAACCACTAAGCCAATTTCATCCAAACTTCACAGGAATGTTCCTTTGGTGGTCACCTTAAAAAATTGTTCAAAGAATTTAATTCCATGCAGAACTCTGGTTGCCATGGCAACCGAAAGAAAAAAACTTTAAATATCTTCTTTTAAAAAATCATAAGAGCTAGAGCTTAGATATTTGGCATGAAACATCTTCTAGTGAGTGTCTACCAAGTTTGTTCAAATAAAAGCCCTGGGGTCAAAATTGGCCCCGCCCCAGGGGGTCATTGATTTTCCCTATATGCATATAGTAAAAACTTAAAAAATCTTCTTTTAAAGAACCAAAAGAGCTAGAGCTAAGATATTTAGCATGAAACATGTTCTAATGGGTGTCTACCAAGTGTGTTCAAATAAAAGTCCTGGGGTCAAAATTGACCCCGCCCCAGGGGGTCATTGATTTTCCCTATATGCATATAGTAAAAACTTAAAAAATCTTCTTTTAAAGAACTCAAAGAGCTATGGCTAAGATATTGAGGATGAAACATGTTCTAATAGGTGTCTACCAAGTTTTTTCAAATAAAAGCCCTGGGGTCAAAATTGGCACCGCCCCAGGGGGTCATTGATTTTCCCTATATGCATATAGTAAAAACTTAAAAAATCTTCTTTTAAAGAACCAAAAGAGTTAGAGCTAAGATATTTAGCATGAAACATGTTGTAATAAGTGTCTACCGAGTTTGTTCAAATAAAAGCCCTGGGGTCAAAATTGGCCCCGCCCCAGGGGGTCATTGATTTTCACTATATCCATATAGTAAAAACTTAAAATATCTTCTTTTAAAGAACTCAAAGAGCTATGGCTAAGACATTTATAGCATCAAACATGTTCTAATAGGTGTCTACCAAGTTTGTTCAAATAAAACCCCTGGGGTCAAAATTGGCACCGCCCCGGGGGTCATTGATTTTCCTTATATGTGTATAGCAAAAATTTAAAAAATCTTCTTTGAAAATCCCAAATAGCTAGAGTTTAGAAATTAAGCATGAAACATCTTTTAGTGAGTGTCTACAAAGTTTGTTTAAATAAAAGACCTGGGGTCAAAATTGGCCCTGCCCCGGGGGTCATTGATTTTCTTTATATGTGTATAGCAAAAACTTAAAATCTTCTTTGAAAAAACTCAAATAGCTAGAGTTTAGATATTAAGCATGAAAAATCTTCTAGTAAGTGTCTACAAAGTTTGTTCAAATAAAAACCCTAGGGTCAAAACTGGCCCGGCCCCAGGGATGTCATTGTTTTTAACTATATGTGTATAGTAAAAACTTTAAAAAAAATCTTCTTTTAAAAAACCCAATGAGCTAGAGCTTAGATGTTTAGCTTGAAACATCTTCTTATGGGTGTCTACCAAGTTTGTGCAAATAAAAGCCCTTGGGTTAAATTGGCCCTGCAACATTGGGGGGGTGGGGGGCCTATATACAGGTGAGCGACCTCAGGGCCATCATGGCCCTCTTGTTTAATTATTTCTTCATAAGGTTTATTACTTGAAAGTAGCATTTATTTTTATTTTATCACACATTCAGGATGAGTTTTTCCCAGAAATTCCAGGAAGAGACAAGAGAAAGGATATGTTTTATACAGTTGGCTACAAGGCAAGTTTAGCCAACCCTACTGCAAGTTTTATACTGAGACAGTTGCTAACTTACTGTACTAGATTGAGAAAATGGAATATTGCCTGGCAGACTGGATTTATAGTACAAGAAGGAAATGTGGAAACTCTCATAGAGATCAAAGAGGAGGCTGGGGGTAGCTTAACATTTCATTATGCAATGATTAACAACAGTTCACATCAGCCATTGGTAGTTTAGCGCTGAGGAAGGTAGTCTAGTACTGGTGTAACTCCCCAGGAACGATGTTATGAAACTACCCGCCTATATGACTGAAATACTGTTGGAAAAAGGCGTAAAATGAAACAAACAAACAAACAACAGCCATCATCTTATTGATCAATTGTTTATCAAAAATTTGAAAATAAAACAGTTTGTTCTTTGTTTATTATTTTAATCAAGATAGATGATTAAAAAAATGATAAAATAAGTAGAAAATGGCTTGAAACTTATTGACATTTATTAAGAGATAGAATTGTATGTAGTATTTAAATCATCACAGCCTAACTGAGATAGATATGACCTGAGTAGCCGAGATGAAAAATATATGACCTGAGTAGCCTAAATGAGATAGATATGACCTTAGTAGCCTAAATGAGATAGATATGACCTTAGTAGCCTAAATGAGATAGATATGACCTTAGTAGCCTAAATGAGATAGATATGACCTTAGTAGCCTAAATGATATAGATATGACCTGAGTAGCCTAAATGAGATAGATATGACCTGAGAAGCCTAAATGAGATAGATATGACCTGAGTAGGCTAAATGAGATAGATATGACCTGAGAAGCCTAAATGAGATAGATATGACCTTAGTAGCCTAAATGAGATAGATTATGACCTGAGTAGTCTAAATGAGATAGATATGACCTGAGTAGCCTAAATGAGATAGATATGACCTGAGTAGCCTAAATGAGATAGATATGACCTTAGTAGCCTAAATGATATAGATATGACCTTAGTAGCCTAAATGAGATAGATATGACCTTAGTAGCCTAAATGAGATAGATATGACCTTAGTAGCCTAAATGAGATAGATATGACCTGAGTAGTCTAAATGAGATAGATATGACCTGAGTAGCCTAAATGAGATAGATATGACCTGAGAAGCCTAAATGAGATAGATATGACCTGAGTAGGCTAAATGAGATAGATATGACCTGAGAAGCCTAAATGAGATAGATATGACCTTAGTAGCCTAAATGAGATAGATATGACCTGAGTAGTCTAAATGAGATAGATATGACCTGAGTAGCCTAAAATGAGATAGATATGACCTGAGAAGCCTAAATGAGATAGATATGACCTGAGTAGGCTAAATGAGATAGATATGACCTGAGTAGCCTAAATGAGATAGGTATGACCTCAGTAGGCTAAATGAGAAAGTTATGATCTGAGTAGCCTAAATGAGATAGATATGACCTGAGTAGTCTAAATAAGATAGAAATGACATGAGTAGGCTAAATGAGATAGATATGACCTGAGTAGCCTAAATGAGATAGATATGACTTGAGTTAGCTAGATGAGATAGGTATGACCTGAATAGCCTAAATGAAATAGATATGACCTGAGTAGCCTAAATGAGACAGATATGACTTGAGTAGGCTAGATGAGATAGGCATGACCTGAGTAGCTTAAATGAGATAGATATGGCCTGAGTAGCCTAGATGAGATAGACATGAACTGAGTAGCCTAAATGAGATAGATATGAACTGAGTTGCCTAAATGAGATAGATATAACCTGAGTAGCCTAAATGAGATAGATATGAACTGAGTTGCCTAAATGAGATAGATATGACTTGTGTAGTCTAAATGCGATATGTATAACCTGAGTAGTCTAAATGAGATAGATATGACTTGTTTAGTCTTGATTAGATAGAAAAAACCTGAGCAGGTTAAATGAGATAGAAATGACATGAGTAGTCTAAATGAGATAGATATGACCTGAGTAGCCGAAGATAGAATTTATGACTTGTGACTTGTTTAGTCTAGATAAGATAGAAAAGACCTGAGCAGGTTAAATGAGATAGAAATGACATGAGTAGGCTAAATGAGATAGATATGACCTGAGTAGCTTAAATGAGATAGATATAACCTGAGTAGCCTAAATGAGATAGAAATGACCTGAGTAGCCTAAATGAGATAGATATAACCTGAGTAGCCTAAATGAGATAGTTATGACCTGAGTAGCTTAAATGAGATAGATATAACCTGAGTAGCCTAAATGAGATAGAAATGACCTGAGTAGCCTAAATGAGATAGAAATGACCTGAGTAGCCTAAATGAGATAGATATAACCTGAGTAGCCTAAATGAGATAGTTATGACCTGAGTAGCTTAAATGAGATAGATATAACCTGAGTAGCCTAAATGAGATAGAAATGACCTGAGTAGCCTAAATGAGATAGATATAACCTGAGTAGTCTAAATGAGATAGATATGACTTGTTTAGCCTTAATGAAATAGATACGACCTGAGTAGCTAACCTAAAGTTATATTGTCAGCAAGCTATATTCTTTTGTATATACCATAAGTAACTTGTTTAACGAATTTATTACAATACAAATTCTTATTAACATTAAGTTCGAAATAAAATAAAAAAGCAGCACCTTTGATTATTTTCATTGAAGCAGGTGAATAAATGTGCACATCAAGAAGAGAGCGTCAGACATTAGTTACATGAACACTGGACAAAGAAATGTAATTCAAGCATATAGTGATGAATGCAGTGAAACTTTTAGATATTGCTCTTGATTGAAGTTATGATATTTAAATCAAGCAATATGCCTTAAAACAAAAGGCAACTATAGATTTATTGTGCATGCATAATTTACCATCTAAGATGCAGAAAACATAGCTATTGAGTCTGTCTCTGTTCTTTTACAGTATATAAATCATAGTGTATAAAGTATGTAAGCCAATCATAATAAAAGACATTATTTGCATTGTAACAATACATCATATGTATGAAAATTTGTTTATGTTTGTAGGTGGCAGTAGTATAAGTTTGTACTGTCATACAGTAAAACAGCATCAGGGAGATCTTATATCACAGAAGCTAGAGGAGACAGTGTGGAATGCTATACTACAATACAAACTTGTACTTGACTATGTCTTACAGTTAAACAATATTCCACATACAATGTCTCTTGTAATGGGTAAACAGCTTCCTGAAAAGAGTAAGTACATTCACTAACCTTACACCATACTATTTTAGTATTGAGATTATTGCATCCTGAAATGCCCATAAACTACAAAATTAATATAAGGTGAAATGCTGTATATCCTGTTCTTTGTAGTTAATATAAGTTCAAACAATGTGCTTTTTATGTCTGTTAATAGTAATATTTGAAACAAAATAAGTTAATAGTATCCTAATTTTGAAAATTGAAATTCAGACCTTTCATCCTTCATTATGATTGACCATCAGTCTCCAGGCTAGAAAATAAAATTTGTATTATCATTAGTAATCCTCCCGTTATAGATTATCCATGTTTTAAAACAAACTTTCAAAGCAACCACAACAACTTAATGTAAAAATAAGCAGAGCATTTATGAAATATATTAGTTATAAAAGTTAAAAGGAAACATGTAATAAGAACATTTTAACCTTGATAATCATTCATGTGTGATGTAACAAAAAAAACCTGGTATTTATTAATTGTCTGTTGTAGGTCATGTAAGTGCCTTAATACCAAGACACTCATATAGACAACAGGAAAACAATCCAGATAGCCCTCTACTATGCTCACAATGTGGTATACAACCAAAAGTAGACTCCTTATCCTGGGTATGACTATGTAAAGATTGACTTTTTGATTCATTTACTGCTTTAATGATGATGTATGATTCATGTTGAATAATTGATGCAATAGCCATTTATACACAGAAATCATGTTAAAGTAGAAAAAGGCTACCCTGCCCCTAAATACATCATGTTAAGTAGAATATAGGCTACCCTGGCCATAAATACATCATGTTTAAGTAGAATAAAGGCTACCCTTGCCAAATACATCATATTTAAGTAGAATATAGGCTACCCTGGCCATAAATACATCATGTTTTAGTATAATATAGGCTACCCTGACCATAAATACATCATGTTTAAGTAGACTATAGGCTACCCTGGCCATAAATACATCATGTTTAGAGTTGATGACTTCTCATCCAGTTACCTCTCTGGTGTGGGTTCGATCCCCGGCAGATGCTTTGGTAGTTAAGCGCGGAGGAAGGTAGTCTAGTACTGGTGTAACTCTCCAGGAACAATGGTAAGGAAACTACCCGCCTATATGACTGAAACACTGTTGGGAAAAGGCGTTAAATGAAACAAACAAACAAAACATCATGTTTAAGTAGAATATAGGCTACCCTGGCCATATATGCATCATGCTTGAGTAGAATATATGCTACCCTGGCCATAAATACATCATGTCTAAGTAGAATATAGGCTGCCCTGGCCACAATTACATCATGGAATATCTACAGCTGAGACCACCCCACAATTAAGACCACTAAGTCTTTGGCCCAGTCCTTTTGATGGTCTTCATAGAGGGTTTCTATATTGCAAGAGTCATGTTTAATTAATGTTTTCAGATTTTGAAAAACAATCTGTGTAAAGACATTTTATCTGAGGAAAGTTTGATAGCTGATGCTGGTGTGAAGTGTGCAGGAAATATGCTAAAGTTTGCTGACAAAGGTCTAACAATACTGAGGACATCATTGATACCAAGTTGTCAGCCTTCATTCAAAGTTCATCTTTTGAAAGGTTCTACAGAGAAATTAAGGATTGGCTTCGGGTAAGAATCATTGTTTCAGAGGTGTTTATTGGCTTCGGGTAAGAACCTTAGTCTGAGAGGTGTTTATTGGCTTCGGGTATGTTTCTTAGTCTGAGAGGTGTTTATTGGCTTTGGGTAAGAATCTTAGTCTGAGAGGTGTTTATTGGCTTCGGGTATGTTTCTTAGTCTGAGAGGTGTTTATTGGCTTTGGGTAAAAATCTTAGTCTCAGAGGTGTTTATTGGCTTGGGGTAAGAATCTAAGTCTTAGATGTGTTTATTGGCTTCAGGTAAGAATCTTAGTCTCAGAGGTGTTTATTGGCTTTGGGTAAGAACCTTAGTCTCAGAGGTGTTTCTTAGCTTCGGGTAAGAATCTTAGTCTGAGAGGTGTTTATTGGCTTCAGGTAAGTATCTAAGTCTTAGATGTGTTTATTGGCTTCAGGTAAGAATCTTAGTTCGAGAGGTGTTTATTGGCTTCGGGTAAGAATCTTCATCTCAGAGGTGCTTATGGGCTACTGGTAAGAATCTTGTTTTAAAGGTGTTTATTGGCTTCGGTTCAGAATTTTCATCTCAGAGGTGTTTATTGGCTTTGGGTAAGAATCTTCGTCTCAGAGGTGTTTGTTAGCTTTGGGTAAGAATCTTGTTTCAGAGGTGTTTGTTAGCTTTGGGTAAGAATCTTGTTTCAGAGGTGTTTGTTAGCTTTGGGTAAGAATCTTAATCTCGGAGGTGTTAATTGGCTTCAGGTTAGAATCTTTGTCTCAAAGGTGTTTATTGGCTTCTGGTAAGAATCTTAGTCTCAGAGGTGTTTTTTAGCTTTGGGTAAGAATATATTTCTCAGAGGTGTTTATTGGCATCGGGTAAGAATTTTAGTCTCAGAAGTGTTTATTCGCTTCGGGTAAGAGTCTTCATCTCAGAGGTGTTTATTTGCTTCGGGGATGAATCTTAATCTCAGAGGTGTTTATTTGCTTCAGGTAAGAATTTTTCGTCTCAGAGGTGTTTATTGGCTTCAGGTAAGAATCTTAGTCACCCAGATGTTAATTGGCTTCGGGTAAGAATTTTTGTCTCAGAGGTGTTTATTGGCTTGGGATAAGAATCTTAGTGTCAGAGGTGTTTAAATATTGGCTTCGGGTAAGAATCTTAGTCTCTGAGACATTAATTGGCTTCAGGTAAGAATTTTCATATCAGAGGTGTTTATTAGCTTCGGGTAAGAATCTTGGTCTCAGAGGGATTTTAAATAATATTGGCTTCGGGTAAGAATCTTTGTCTCAGATGTGTTTATTGGCTTCAGGTAAGAATTTTCGTCTCAGAGGTGTTTATTGGCTTCGGGTAAGAATCTTAATCTCGGAGGTGTTTATTGGCTTGATATTTGATTCTAACAAGTCAAAATAAGTGTTGTCACTAATATTTTTCAAGGGGAGATAATTTTCACTGCTGATTTTTGTATTTTGCTGTTTTTATATGCACTTAACTGTCCATAAGATACTAAAGAAAAGAGATGATAACAAAAAAAAAAATTCACTTTAAATATTGTAAATATTTACATATAAACATTAACATATAGTTTGTAAATAATTTTTTTTTAGCAGTTTAAAACTGATCATTTTCTTGGTGTATGGTGATAAAAAGAATCATAGTTTGATCTGTTTTATATTCCTTGAGTTATATTAAAGTGTAAAGTATACTTGTATTTTTTATTAAAATTTTTTTTTTTTTTCATTTTAACGGCCAGCTAGTAATGATAAATAATAATTAAAGGTACAGGGTTCGAAGTTAAGCTGGCATACTGGCAAAATGCTAGTTAAAATCTAATACTGCCAATAAAAATTACTCTAACTGGCATTAATTTGCAAGTGACTGTTCATTTTGGACATTTACATAATTGATATCTTCTTAGCTGATGATGATGCCTGGCAACTGTCCGCTGCAGTAACTGATGACAGTTACCTTTAAAACTTACAAACCAACTTTTTGTTGCTCTATATTTTCTGTGACTATATTTTGATGGGACTATTTATAACAGCCAAACACTATTTGTTAGAGCATCCATGTTGTTTTATCAGGGTCCAATGTAAATGAGTAGCACTCCTCTGTAAATTGTTTACTTTAAAGCTGAAATATTTATTTAAGTAGATCAGTACCTCTGATTTTTCAGGATGTTCGTTTAATCAAGTACAAAATATGCTAAAATTAATGAAGGCCCTAAGAAATTACACTACATGAACAAGTTTATAACTGTACTGGTGGGTGTTCCTCTGGTATATCTAATCTGATCCCTAAACAGTTGTTTATCATTTATTTATTAATGTGTTGAAATGGTTTTGTTTCTTTACATCATGTACATGAGAGATCTGTGTTTACTTGTGATAAAGATGTTTCTGACATTCAATAGACATTTAAGCTTATTATCATTTGTCATACCATTTGTTCAAAATACATTTTCATTGTGTTAAAAATAATAATAAGATACATGATCATGACAATGCCAGTTGACTACCTCATATTTCCAGTTAAACATTTGATCACTTGCAAAAATCTGCAAGTAGAAAATATTGCTAAATTTTAACCCTGAAGGTACTGTTGGTTTTAGGCTTAAGTCCCTTTATCATGATAAATACTATTAACTTTCTATTCTTATTTACAAGTATTGAATGCATCTGACATTTTGTATTTCAGATATGGATTGGTAAAAAGGGAGAAGCAAAAGTGAGTATTTTTGTACAATAGATTTAATTTTAACAGAAATAAAATAGCATAATATCAGATAATAAGAGTGTAGTAAGTGGTTAGGTGCCTCTTCAGGCCAGTCTGGTTGTTGACATCAGATTATTTACCCGTCATGTTCCAGGCTGACATTAGATCATTTAGCCCTCACCTTCTGGGCTGACATCACATCATTTACACTGTACCTTCCAAGATGACAACAGATTTATTAGCCCTCGCCTTCCAGGCTGACAACAGATTATTTTCTTATCACCCTCCAGATCTGACATAAGGTTATTTAGCTCTCACCTTCCAGGCTGACAACAGATTATTTAGCACGAAGCTTCAAGGTTGACATTAAATCATTTACCCCTCACCTTTTTGGGTGACATTACATCATTCCAGGCTGATAACAGATTATTTAGCCCTCACCTTCCAGACTAAAATCAGATAATTTGCCCCTCGGCTTCAAGACTGACATCAGATTATTAAGCCCTCACCTTCCAGACTGACATCAGATTATTAAGCCCTCACCTTCTGGACTGACAACAGATTATTTAGCCCTCATCATCCAAGCTGACATCAGATCATTTACCCCTTACCTTCCAGGCTGACAACAGATTATTTAGCCCTCACCTTCCAGACTGACATAAGATAATTTACCCCTCACCTTCCAGACTAACATCAGATTTTTAAACCCTCGCCTTCCAGGCTGACATCAGATAATTAACCACTCACCTTTCTAGCTGACATCAGATTATTTAACCCTCACCTTCAAGACTGACATCAGATAATTTACCCTTCACTTTCCTGGCTGACATCACATCATTTACCCCTCACCTTCCTGGCTGACATCACATCATTTACCCTGTACCATCCAAGCTGACAACAGATTATTTAGCCCTAACCTTCCAGACTGACATAAGATTATTTACCCCTCACCTTCCAGGCTGACATCAGATAATTTAACCCTCACTTTCCAGACTGACATCAGATTATTTAGCCCATACATCAGAACATTTACCACTCACATTCCAGACTGACATCAGATTATTTAGCCCTTGCCTTTCAGGCTGACATCAGAACATATACCCCTCACCTTCTTGGCTGTCATCAGATTATTTACCCCTCACCTTCAAGGCTGACATCAGATCATATACCGCCCTCACCAACCTTGCTGACATCACATCATTTACCCCTTCACCTTCCAGGCTGACATCAGATTATTTACCCCTCACCTTCCAGGTTTGACATCAGAATCCTTTACCCCTTCACTTTCCAGGCTACAACGATTAATTAAGCCCTCACCTTCTAGACTGAATTTCAGATTATTTAGCCCTCACCTTCCAGGCTGAACATCAGATCATTTTACCACTCACCTTTCAAGGCTGACATGGGGGCGTCTTATGTGGCGGAGTGGTTAAGGTCATTGACTTCAAACCACTTGCTCGTCACTGCTGTGGTTTTTTGAATCCGGACAAGGAGTTTTGGGATTTTTTCCATGTGGGGGAACTATCCAGCTACTTTTTGGAACGTCGGGGGTTTCATTTAGGTTGCCTGTTTCTTTGCCTGAATAATACGGGGAAAGGGACACCTGAATTTTTCCTCCATGGCTGTCATCAGTTTCAAAACCCTGCCCCTTTCAAATAAAATCAAAATCTTTTTACCCCTGCCCCTTTAAAAGCTAAAATCAGATCTTTACCCCTGCCCCTTTTCAAGCTAAATTTTCAATCTTTTCCCATCCCCTTTCAGGCTGTCACCCTTTAAATTAACCCCTGCCCCCTTTTTAAGTTTAAAATCAGATCTTTTCCCCGGGCCCCCTTCAAACTAATCAGTCATTTCCCCCCTTTATTTTCCGGGTGACATCGGTTCATTTACCCCCTCCTTCCCAGTTGCAAATTCAAGAGTTATCTATTAGCATGTTATAGAAGAATTTGTATATCTTCATTAAGCCTTTTGTGATACTTTTCTTGATATTTTGCTTAAATTTTTGGGGGGGGCACAGCTATGACCCCTAAATTGTCTTATTTTTGAGCCCATAAAAATGTTCAATTTTTATGACAAATTGTTGTTATTGCACAATTTTTCTATAAACAGCATCTTCTTAAAACTTGAATAGTAATTTTACAAACTTCAACAGGAATGAAACTAAGGTGAACTTAAAGGAACCTTCTGATTGCATTAGGTATTATTTAAAAAAATAGACATTATAAAATGAAAATTTGAAGTTTCCTTATAAGTTAAATGCTGAAATTTTTGCATGAAGCAACATCCTTATGGTCCTTTCTGGTTCAAAAATTTTTCCCCCCTGGTGTTTACTTAGTTTTACAACTTATTAAAATAACATGCAAATTTAATCTTTCACTCTTAAACCCATGGTGCTTTCTATAGCTAAGGGATACATTTAGAATTTAGAATATTATGAATCATGGCCCCTATTGACAGAATTGTTCCTTTCCCAAAATTTTTTAAAAAACCTTTTTCACCTTTGCATTTAAAAGTTATGAAACTTTTTCTAGCAATGGATTTTAATTATGTTCCGTCATGGTAAATAACCTCAGACTTTTCCTCTTTATTAGCAAGATAATTTTTTGCAAAATCCAAAGCTTGGGATTACAAGATCTGTTCAACTATTAATAAATTTACATTTATTACAAAATAATTAAAGCAAATGTTTTTAAATAGCTCTTTAAATTTGTTAAATTTTCAGTTTTAATTATTTCATAGTCCTTTAAATTGGATTTTTATAAAGATGAATAATGTATGGCCACCATCAACCTTTATGTGCACATAAGAATGAAGTTTTTTTAAAGCTATCAAAATTTGACTCTTCTTTTTTTTTTTCAGCATATTTTTTGGGAAGATTTTTTTAATAGACTTTAAAGAGAAGGCATTAAATTCAGCAAGAAAACAACAGATTTTGAAATATGTTAACTGAAAATCAACACCTGCAATTAAACCAACATGCCTCAAGCTTTGGAGATGATGTTGGTTATTACTGTAAAAGAAATAAAAAATTCCTATCCCAACATGATTTGCTGAATCAACTTTTAAAGTAGGTCATTTTTTTGAAAGAAGCTGAAATTGTTTTTGAGTATGAAAAGTTAAATATTATCTTTAGCGCTTGTCTATTTCCATTATGATTCCCTTTTTGCAACTTATTAATGTCATTCATGCATTACGTTAAAACCCAATGTTAATGATATCTGTATGAAACCTTAAATAACCATAAGAAGACACAATTGTTTTTTGGAAAAACCCTTATTTTGCCCCCATGGGGGGGGTATTATCTTTTCGTTGTCCTCAAATCCCTTCCGTCTGTCTGTCCGAATTTCATTTACATTTTATTTCTTGCAACTACTGGCTGGAATTCACAAAACTTGATGGGAACCATCAAAACCAAAGAGAAGATTGCGCTCATTCATCCCATTGTTCCATTCAGACCTTTCAAGATAAATTATGGCCCAAATATTAGTTGTGTTGAATGCCTACAGCAATAATTGTTTCTGCAACTATTTTCTGAAACTCTGAATGACAAAAATTTTTAAATTCATAAATTTCATCAAAATAAATTTTCTAATCTTAATGATAAATAAATTTAATGCTTACTAAGGGGGAACATTATTTTTTTTCATTGCAGGAAACAGTGAATTTGGAAGCAAAGCAGTGAAGGTAAACCACAGTTTTCCTTCCCTTTTATAGAGGCTTTGA
>NW_026859609.1:0-22717 GCF_026571515.1 Ruditapes philippinarum | reverse complement strand
TAAATTAAAAATAAAAACATGATGAAATTTTTAAAAAAAAAACAAAAAATATAATTTTTTTTTAAATTTTACAACTGTATATTAAGTTTTTTAAAAAAAAACATTATTTATAACTTTAAACCCAAAAGGGGTTTTTAGGCTCGTGCTTTCTGCATATTTTTTAATTGAAAAAAAGGAAAATAGCGCTATTTATTTGTAAAAAATTTTAGGGCCTGAAAAATGACTCGGTTTTCCCCGTTTTCTTTAAAAAGGGGAAAACCCGGGTTTTTAAACATGTTTTTTCCCACGATTGTCCCGAGGGGATTTGGGGAAAATTGCAACGTCTTTGGGTTTCCGGCAAATTATTTTATGGATAACCTTACCCGAAGATTTAAAAACCCCAAAATTTCCCCAATTGCATTTACATTTATGGGGGCCCCGTCATCGCAGCCCAGTGAAGTTAGCTCGTTTTAAGTAGAAAAAAAATCGTTTTAAGTAGATCTAGCAAAAAAAAAAAAAAAAGAATACCAAAACACACACACGCAACAACGGCGCTTGATCACAAGATTTTAACCGCTTATGCATGTTTTTTCTCAATTTACGTTAACCTCCGTGCGCTGTGCTTCTGCAAGAATTACCGATAATGCCAAAGAAATTTTAGAAAGAAATCGATGTTGTTATGTTGAATAAATCGAATAAATACACACATCTTTAAATAGGATGGCAACATTGTATTTTAGTGAACATTAAAGTAACCGTCCAATTATAGAAAAGAAATATCGAACAAAACATATAAAAGTATATATAATAAATATAATATGAATCTAGCTACTTTTCGCCAGACCGCTGAAGTCCGTGCCAATATTATATTATCTAAAGACCCACTGCGAAGTATATAAATAGGAAAGAAACACATTTATGTAAGTAAAATTTTCTTTCTTAATTGCATGCTGCTACTTTTGATCTTAAACAAAATCTACGCAATAATACACTTGTATACATCACAGCTAACCCACCTTTCCTATGTATGTGAAATTACCATCCAGACCGAGAATTTCTCTTGGTCCTTTTAATGTTAATGCAAACCAGAGATTGTCCATTCCAGCAGCCGTTTGATTGAAATCTGACGTCATTTCTGTTTCAGATATACCAGTCACATGACAGTTGCCTTTGACTTTGTCTACTATGTAAGCAATTCCTGTAATGTTTTCAGAGTGTTATAACTAAAACAGAAGCTGCCAAAAAACCCAAAATAGTTGTTATGCAGAACTCGACTAAATTGGCTTTTAGTAATGCCAATATTAATTAATATGTTTATGCCTTGTGGCTTTGTCAATTTGTTATTGTGCTATTTGTGAAATAATAAAGCTTCTCTTTCAAACTGATCTCCCGGTACACAAGCTAAATGACAATGTATGCACAAGTCAACTTCATGTAATTGCAACTATGTTCCAAAGAAAGGTACAGTGATCAGAAGTAACAAGTGCTTGCAAGACATGGTAAATTTTGAATTGCATATGCTCGCAAGACAGGATACAGTGATTTTGTATATCAACTGTGAAACGTTTATCATCATATTATTAACATAACTTATAACTTCATGATGCACTGTTATTGGCAAAAGAGTAGTCAACGTATTGTGCTTATTTTTGAATTTGTAACTATAAAACTTTGTTTGTTTGTATCACCTGACAAGCTGGGAAATCTAAAATATTTTTAATTCTGGAATATGTCTATCCAGGGCATTTCTGCTTTTAATCCCAACGCAATTTGTTTTAAAACGCTTTATTTTGGTTTTTTTTTTCCTGAACTTTTTTCTAAGATATGATTAAAAAGTAGGGGGCCCTTTTTAAAAGCCCGTCAACTTTTTTTAAATGAATTTCCCATTTGTCAACCATAATTGAAATCGTCTTTTATAGATAAAGGGCGTGTTTTGAGAAAACCCTGCCCCGGGGCTACTGGTAGCCTCATGTACCCCTTTTAAACTATGTTCTTTTTTTCTGCATACCAGACCTGAAAAGTGTTTTAAAAAAAAGGAAAAAATTTTTTAAGGGGCCATTGATATCGTTACAAACTCAAAAAAATTTATAGAAAAAATAGTTTTTAAGATTTTTAAAAGATAAAATTTAAGATAATATTAAGGGAAATTTAAATTTCGTCAAAATTTCCTTTCCCTTAGAGTTATGGGCCCTTGTTAATGTGACCGCCAGTTACTGGTTTAAATTTTAAGTGAATGCTTCAGTAAAAATTCAATCAAGAATTCTTTTGCTAAATCATAATCATGTCAAAATCAATGGAAGAGTTATTGAGCAATTTGACTGTTGTATACCGAAGCAATCAAAGTATTGGTATCTTTTCTACATAAGAACCAAATCATTAACGTAGCATTGTATAATGTATATATATATTTTCTATTTTAGCCAATTAATGAGCTTTTCTTGATAAATCTCCTGCTAAATAAAACATTACTTACATCTGCCTCATATATCGCTTTACTCCCGGAATCAAAGCGTTCTATCTTTGCATGAAAATAGTTCTTTACGCCTGGAACTGGAATACTTGTACGCCCGGGGCAAATTACTCCAAGCGGGGGCTAAAAGAATAAACCATGATTTATAACCATTAGTGACATCATTGTGTTAGGAAATATTAAAACATTACATGGCGACGTTTGACATAAGATATAAAAAAGCCTACATATTTATCATGGACAATTGTGCAATTTGTAATATTACCTTTATTTCAATTTTTAACAACTTCATAATTTCATTATTCTTTTTGTGTTTAAGTGACACAAACACTGTAATGGCCATATGTCGACTCTCAGTTTTATTGTAAGACCTCAAGAGCTAATTTGTGCATTATTTTAGGCACGAACGGGCACCTTAGTATAACGAGCGACGTTCCGTTCATTCATTCATCTATTTTCCTGATTGATTTATCTTTTCAATGTAAGAGAAAATCAAGTTGTTTTGTAATTGATAAAGAATTAAAACATATACAATTAAAGTGAAATTACAAAATAAAAACCAACAAACAAACAAGCAAAACAATCCCCCAAAACAAGAAGAAGAAGAGAAGTGACACAATATAATAACTTGCTTCAAAAACTGTCAAGTCAGCAATTTCTGTTCTAAAGTCAACATAATCATAGTAATGTTCAACATGTGACACCGCCCCTGTAAAGTCTTCAGTCACTCCCTTCACGTAAGCTCGAACTGGAATTCTAGGATATGCTATAGCGTCTTTCCATTCTTGAACTGAATTTAAATGTTAAAAACAGCAAAAGAGATTACAATTTGTACTAGACATTGTTTTAGTGATTTAAATGAAAATAATATGATACTATTTTCAATATTTTTTACAGTTTTAGAGACTAGCGTACCATATTCAAACAATTAAACAATAAAGCGCTCAAGACTGTAATGTACAGAAGATAGTTTGTTAAAAACTATTTTGTAAATTCTAGAAATTTTCTAGTACTTATGATACGTATATTTGCAATATCAAAAGTACAGATTGAACCTTGTATAATTATGTAAAAGACTAAAAGATTCTAAAGATATTTTATCTATACTCCTGTGCCCAAATATGCTTCATTTTACAATATTCCTTTGCATATACTACATAACATCCCTACAAACCAAACATAACATGAACATGGATTTAGTTTATATTTTCATTAAATAAACTTGAAAATTTCAGTTTGTAATATCCTACCCGTGAAATAGTAGTCTAGGGTAAAGTTGGCTCGAATCTGTGGCCAGTATATACATGATCTCCAATGATCAACGCTGATACCTCGAACTACATCTTTACCCATGTATTGCTGAAAAATAATACAAAACATTCGTAAAACTGTTGTTATAATTCAACAAAAAATCATTTTTGAAAACAATTTAACAAATTGAATAAAGTTTTCTTCACAATTGTAAATAAATATTTTTTTCAACAGACCGTGAAAATTAAGATTTATATGATAGCAATGATTTTCTGTCACATTACATAATCGTTACTTTTCGGCCCTTTCCGTCAATCGTGGGATAAGAACGATTTAGAAAATTCGTTGAAATATTACGTTGTAACAATCGGTACACCTCGACAATCTCGGAGTTGATACGAATTTAAAGTAGTTTCATATCATATGACTTCAGATATAAACGAAACTAGACGAATGAGTAACGGATGTATTTCTTTTATAAGGTAAATGTAGGTAAACTTTTTTATTGAAAAATATGTCTTACAAATAGAATGAATTTAAATATCCTGTATGTTGTAATGAAGGTTGTTACCACACTTAAGTGAAATTTTATATATGTATATAATTATGCTCAAACATCGAAGAATATGTAAAATATGTACTGCAAAAATTTGTTCACATTATATGTTATCATTAAAATATATGCATTCATTTCTTTAAAAAAATTAAAAAATACTGAGACTTTATTGAAAATGAATTTCTAATGACCTCCCTTTATAAACACGAAATGTAAATTCGGTAATATTTTTACAAATAGTACTTTTTGAAACTTACAATATTGATAAATCTTCATTTTAGCATTATATTTATGATGTAAAACCATAAAAATGAGTTACAGGATATTTAAGAATGTCAATTGTCAACCAATAATAACCGATTCCGAAATATCGTCAACAGACTGGTATATGGATTTTAGGACTTTTAACATGAAAACGAGGATAGATGGAACATGATGGCTACTTGATTTTGTTTTCGTTTCTGTAAATAAAAACGAGGCTATATGGGGTTCGATATGCATTCGATATGGATTATTTTGGACTTTGGAATTGAAAACGAGGCTAACTTAAGGGAATACACTGGAAGTCCATAGGCTACATTTTATAGTATATGAATTTAATATATTCATTTTCATTTTTTTACCTGTCCGGATGATTTTAGAAAATGTAGGGCTCCTCTAGAGTTAAGAATATGAGGAGGAATTCCACCCTTTGAAAAGCTGCCAAAATAGACGTCTGTCGGATCCGTGGTGAGATTCTTTACTTGACATGATTTTCCTGCAGACAAAGAAATTGTTTCATAACATTTGTCAAATTCTATTCCTAAGATTCCCCAAGAAAAAAGGCAGATTACATGGATTAAATAGATAATTTAGGCTAGCTTTACATAGTAGCGATTAATTGTTTTCGAAGATGGCGACATTTGACTATTGTCAATATTAAATGAACAATTGTATTGCCATTTCAAGAATTTCTTTATTTTATCAAATAATATTATATACATAAATAGTTCAAAGTAAAATTGACTCAATTGATCCGGCGTTAAAAAGACATGTCCTGCCTTAAGAAAATTGTTAAACTGGGCTTTCCGGCCTCTTAAGTAGAACGGACCTAAGAACGTGTGATATCTATTGTTTAAAGAAAAGAATATATCCAGCTACCTGACGGAACGCCGGAGGCTCTACTCAAGAGCCCACTGGTGCCTGAAATAATGCACGGAGGGACACGGCCATCAGATGTCTTACTCCATCAGTAAAGCTGGAAACTCGCCATATGTCTTTAACAGTGAACAGGTAAAATCTTACCATTGATGAATGTTAATTGATTATTTGTATAATCAAATAATGAGATATTGTCTGTATCATTTTTGTTTGCTCTCATCGCCGCTCGGTTACCAGGATTGTCAAAATATTCATACGCAGTTATCGTGTATCCTTTAATGACGAAATTCGCCTCTATTGTCGTCTGGAACTGATCTGGCAGGTCCGGTAATGTAGGATCTTAATAAACAAAATATGGTATAAGAAATTGATCACAGAGCTATGCTATATCAAACTTAAGTTATATCAAAGCTATTGTCATAGATGATCTACATAATTCCCGTAAGTAACAAGTTATACGTATACAGTGCAACTTGTACAGGCTCAATCAAACCGAGCCTGCAACATTTTCAATTGTGCCGTGTTGGGATTTCTTTAGGGATTCTGTATTTATCTATTGTAGAGGACAATTACCTCTTTTTAACAACAGTATCAATTCCCCCGAAGTAAGACTATAGCTAAATTCAACCTCTGTAGAGCATCACCTCTCAACAACAACCTTTTTTTGATTCTCTGTAGGTGATGCTTGCAGAGGTTGTACTTTCTTTTCAATAAAATAAAATGTAAGTAACATACATTGTATAATTATTTGGCTTAATCAAAAGATGCAAGAAACTTTAATTAACAAAAGTTATCTATCACGATAGTTAATACTCTACTATTAAAGTATCACAATATCTCGGATTCTCAACAGAGTGCCAGCGCTCAGCACAGATCATCGTAGCGGACTTACCGTTCGGGCTAGCTGTACCGGTGAATTTCGTGCAGTAAGGTGTTTGTTGTCCATACACAGTATATATGAGGAAGACAAATATTCCAGTCTATAAATAAATGTTTAAGATAAAAGCCAGAAATATAGATGAAAATAGGAAAATACAGACATTAGATTTTTTTTCCTTCAGAATATCATAATGCTACATTTCTTTCGGTTCTTGTTTGTTTTTTTGTTTTTTTTTGTTATCAATATTGGAAATAATTAAAGGATATGTGCCCATTCATTGTAGACCAATCCACTTTAAAGGATATTCTTTTAAAAATATGTGAAATAAAAATAATGAAAAGATATTTGAAGAAAAAGAAGTTAAAAGATGAAAAGTAAAGCACAGTATCATTATTTGGAATGACAAAAAAAAACAACCAACTTTATAAGTAGAGGAACAATTCATTACTATAATAACTTATCGTTAGGACATAGAAAAATGTCGAATTCGGAGACATTTTAATAAAGTTGCATGATGATAAAACAGATAAAACTATTTTGATAATGTATCTCACTATGCGCCATCTTTGTTTTATATTTAGCAATCGTTAGTGGTTTAACGTGTGATGATCTATTTTTAGTTTTCGAACGATAAATGGGAAGTGATAACCGATATAACATCTTAGTGATAGTTTCGTGAAACAAGACAGGTTATTTTCTTAGATTTGTCTAAGAACATCCTTTACAGCAATTCATAATAATAACACTTAGAATCAGTTGTTTTATGTAACTCGGTCTTTATTGGTGTTGAACTAACTACAGCCAGCTGGCACTTTTTTCATACGACACTATGAACCAAAATTCACTTTTTACTACCCAGCTATCTTGCGGAACGTCGGTGGTTCTACTGGATGGCCCGTTTGTGCCTAAAATTTATGCACGGAGTGACACCTTTAAGTCATCATTTAAAAGTCATCTAATGACCTTAACAGTGTGTTAATGTGATATAAAATGCAATAAAGTGTGTTGGTGGGTCTGGGTTTGATTCATACACGTTCAAGAAATCTAAAGAAACACTTAGTATTGTCCGCTTTTTATGCTAGAGGTCTATTGAAGAAATACAATTTCTTGTTACTAATATATATACATGTATATATGTATTTAACTTTGCAAACATGACTCTTTTTACTTTGTATAAACAGCAAATCCGACCTTTATTTTTGGATATACATGTACTTTATAAATTGCACTCCAATGGCATGCTAAGTTATAAGAGGTCATTTATGTACCCCTTTAAAAATGAATTCTTACTCGTGCTTATAACTCAAATCGAACTGTAATGTATCTTAAATTTAGTTCATGAATACTTATTATAAAGATAGTATGTATACGTAAGAAAGCAAGAACAAGTCGATATGATATGTATAGTTTAGTTTATATATTTAATATTTTGTTACCATTTCTTTTTTAAATTTGTTAAATACTGATTACAGAGAGAGTTTCAAAAAAGCTTTTCAATCTCCTTACTCAATCGGTAAATTTTATTTTATGTACCTTATTATGTAAATGTATAGATTATAAATAAATAGCGTTAAAACTAAACTTACATGTATTAAAGTTCAAGTTTAAAATATATATATTGCTGTCAACATTATACAATTCTTTGAGCAACAACATATGAACAAAGAAAGTACCATATAAATTAAAAAAACAGAGCATTTTCATATTAAAGGAGCCCAACTCTCGTAAAAAAAGCCTAAAAACATCAATTTGAAATTAACACATGAATACTTTGAGTGAAGCTCTTAAAGGGAAAATTTTGCAAGGATAATGAATAAAGGTGCTCAGATATACGTTAAGGAATGATCTAAAAAGTTATGTGTCCAAACATACATCAAATGGTACACAAATCTCGGACCCGTCATGTAAAAAACACCCCCAAAAAACTCACTGCCGTCTCTTTAGAATTGTTTTAATCTGAACATATGAATACATCATAAAGAAGATTTCTAAACAATTTAGTTCCTGGCCCCATGCTTTCAGTTGCGCCATGTTTTCATAATCGTCTAAAATTCAAATATAAAATAGAAACATATAATAAAGAAGTATCTTACAAATTGATACATTGTATTCCAATTATCCACGAAAGTTTATTCCGAAATTTGTACACAAAATTGTTATTTCAACAATATTCTGTTATAATACAGTCGTTTTTCATCCATATACACGTGAGTTTAGATGTATGATATCACTTCTGATAATTATTATCGTAAACTACCTACCATTAATAGTGAAATATAGTAAAGCTTCACAACAATATATGAATACTATATAAATAAGTTTATATATTTACGTACGTACTTTTTGGGGGTAGCCTTTGTCTGCTTATAAAGGAACGTGATCACAATAAGTTCTGATTTATTTATGCCTTTTTTTTCATAAAAGATGTAAAAATAGTATCAACAATAGGAGAGAGAGTAGACCTCCTTGACCTCCTTGACAGTTGCTTAGTACTTCATATATCAGCTTTTAGCGTTGCTATATTTTTCTGATGCCAATACTCTATTTTAACCGCTGCTGGTGAGTGAAAAATGTTGCGCCAAAAGACTAATTCTACGACTTTCGTACAGAAGGAAATATACTATATTTTCTTTAATTTTTGATACAGTTTGACAAATTAAATTGTAACAATCTTGACAATCCTTGTATAAACTGTATGCAGTTATCTTTGTAATACAGTATATCAAGCTTATCACCATATCGTTCATGATTTTGTTTCTCTATCAGTTGTAAAGTGTTTCAACTTTAGGATTTAAACTGATAAAAACTCAGATATTAATATGTATATCATATTTGCATCACCATCATTGATCTTATATAATCTAATTAATTGTATTTACCATTCAGTGGCTTTGATGTGTTTGAGTATATATAGCATGGATATATATGTCTGGTTTGGGGATGTTACTACACAAGTTATTTACCTGAATAGGTTATAGTTATGCACACTTGCCACTGAATCGTTTTATGCTGCATGTTGCTCCGTAAGCGATTGTAGGCACCATTATGTTATACGCAAATCTGTCATTGGATTAAAAAAACAATATTACCGAAGTAACTTGCATAATCGTAAAAAAATATGATTCGCCTAAATGCAATTGGTCTAGTTTCCAGTCATCTTATTCCATGATCATTGTAATATGAAAAATGAAAACATGGATATATTGATACAATTTGAGCCATGTATTGTAAATTCCCGAATATAACATGATTCCGTGTAGCCAAGACAAGAGAGTACATAAAATATAACAATAAGGATTATGCTAAATTAGGCGTTTGTGATATGCGGTGATTTAGTAATTGGCAACAAAATGTTTCAACCGAATATACTAATATGTGCCACGCACTAGTATTGCAAACGATATGCACGGATTAAAAAGGTTCTGTATATGTACATATATTTTGATGTAGACAAAGCGATTACAGAATGTTCTCTAAAATGTTGTCTCGTCTTCAAAAGACAAAACTCAACTCTCAAACTTGCATAATAATACTACTCTGACGAAGCACACATTTAGTAAGAGAAAATTACTGTCCTCTAAAAAAACTTCTGTTTACACCAGAAATGCCCGCTCTTCTCCGTTTGTAATTTATTTCTCTGTCCCGTTTCCGAAACATATATCTGAAAAAGAAACATTTCGAAAACTGCCATTAGATGTGCTATTTATGTGCCATTAGATGTGCTATTTATCAGTATCTGATTGGTTTCCTATTGCTTCCCAAAATGGACTGACCGGTTATAAAGGTGTATATAGGCAGACATGAAGTTTTTACTTTGAAGAGCAGTTAAGATAAAACATATTATTTGTGAACGTTTACGGCAATTCTAAATTATATGTGAAATAAGACCATTTCAACGTAACTACATGTATAATGTGTGCAATAAAAATAATGACATGCCTGTATTTACTTCTCTCGTCTATGTTTAAATTATGATTAATCAATTAAATTTCAAATTAATTACAATAAAACAAAACTCAGTGTGTGTTCATTACAAAAGTTGAGTAAACACATAATAGAAATACACCATTTCATGCATGGTATTGTCTTAAACAAAATCAAAAATGATTATTATACTCCTCGAGTAAACTTTTTACTAAATAGCCTAATGTGAAGTCAAATATTGTTATTTCGATCCATCATCCTGGAAATGAATAGCATCTGGTCAATAATTTTTTTGTAATACCCCAGGGGCGAAAACACAAAGGGAGATTTAGGGAAAAACAAAAATTCTAAAATATTCCCCCCAGAAAAAGGGAAAAATTTACTTTTAAATTTTGGTTCGATTTTAATAACAAGAGGGCCATGTTTCCCCCTAGAATCGCCCACGTCTGACCTTTAAAACTCAAAAAAACAATTTTTCTAGAAAATCATTTGCCCAAGTCTCATAAGGGGGAGTCAAAAATGTGCCCAAATACAGTTTTAAAAAAAAAAGAAAATTATCCTTTTTAAAGCATTTTGTGCCCTTATTTTTTTAAACCCAGGTACCCTTTATTCAAACTTACCTAGAAATCATCAAAACAAATTTTCAGAAAAATTTTCCCAGGTACTTGGTAAAAAATGCAACCCAAAAAGTGTTAAACCAAAGATTTTTCTTTTTTTTAGTTTCCCGGTGCCCTATTTTAAACATTCGCTTTGGGAACTCAATGGGGAGCAATTACCTTAGAAAGGGCTTTCCTTTGCCCCAATTTGTTGTTTAATTGAGGTCAAAAAATGTGAAAAAACCAAAAATTTAACAAGGGGTTTTTTTAAAATTTTTGGGCGGTGTACCTATTTTTTTCACCCAAAGATCCCCAAATTCGAACTTGATTAGAAATAAAAACAAAAAAAAAATTTTTCAGCCCAAATTTACGGGATTTTTGGGATCAAAACCCAAAACCCACTAGAGTGTTAACAAGATTTTTCTTTTTTTAGCTCCTGGGCCTATTTTTTCATCCGAGATGCCCCAAAATTTTTAAAAACCTTTCCAAGCAAATCAACTGGGAAAAACCCCCCGCCCAATTTTGATGATTTTTTGGGGAAAAATTTGCCCGCTAGAGTTTTTAACAAGGTTTTTCTTTTTTTAGGCTTTAAACCCTTTATTTTTTCTTTCCGAATGCCCCCATGTTCGAAACTTCCCGAGCTAAAAAAAAAGGATAAGCACCTTGCCCAAGTTTGATGATGATTGAAGCAAAAATGTGACCGTTGGGGGTTTTAACAAGGTTTTTTAAATTTTTAGCCCCGGGCCCTATTTTTCATCAGAGATCCCCAGTTCGAACTCATGAAAAGCTATCCCCTAGACAAGCATCCGGGACCAATTTTGATGAGATTAAAGAAAAAATGTACCGGGCTATTTGGGGTTAAAAATTTTTTTTATTTTTAGCCCCGGGTGCCTTTTATTTTTTCATCCGAGAGCCCCATTTGAACATGCAAGCTATCCCCGGAAAAAGAAACCCTGACCAATTTTGATGATGATTGAGGAAAAAATTTGCCCCGGCTAGGGGGTTAAAAAGGGGTTTTTTCCCTTTTTTTAGCCCCGGGTTTACCTATTTTTTCACCGAAATGACCCATTTTTGAACTCAAAAACTTCAACCTAGTTTAAAGCATCTTGCCCAATTTTTGAAATGATTGATGAAAAAAATAAACCGTAGAGTGTTAAAAGGTTTTTATATTTTTTGCTCCAGGGGCCCTTTATTTTTTAAATCAAAAATGCCCCAAATTTTCAAAAACTAATCAGCAAATCACCTTGACAATTTTTTCCTTTGGAACAAAGTTTGATGATGATTGCCAAAAGTTACCGCTAAAATTTGTTAACAAGGTTTTTTTTTTTTAGCACGGTGACCTATTTTTTTCTTTTCCGAAAATAAACCCATTTCGAAACTCATTAAAAAGTTTACCAACAAAACCTGCCCAAGTTTGATGAGATTGAGGAAAAAAATTTGTGCCCGGGGCAAAGAAGTGTTTAAAAAGGGTTTTTTCTATTTTTACCCTTTTTTGACCTTTTTTTCATCCGAAATGCCCCCATTTTCAAAAACAAATCCTAGCTATCAACTAGATAACTTTCCGACAATTTTGAGGGATGATTGAGGAAAAAATTGTCCCGGCGGGAGTTAACAAGGTTTTTCTTTTTTTTAGCCCCGGGGGACCTACTTTTTCTTTCCGAGTTTGACCCATTTCGAGCTCATCCGAGCATCCCCAAACAAACTCTGAAAGTTGTTTGATGATGGCAAAAAGTCCCTCTAGAGGGTAAAATTTTTTCTTTTTTTAAAGCTTTTGTGACCTATTTTTTTCATCCGAGATCCCCCATGTTCGAACTCATCCGGTAAAAAAGTTTAAGCATCCTGCCCAATTTTGATTTTGATTGGGCAAAAATGCGAACGCGGAGTTTTAAAAAAACAAAAGTAAAACGGAGGAAACGAGGGACGACGGAGGGGACGACGGACGAGGGAAAACAATCATCGATCCTAAAAGCTCACCCGGATGGCCAGGAGCAAAAAATACATGCCCCAGCAAAATATTTTTTAATTTTCCTTTTTGCAAATTGGGGACATTTTTTAATTTTTATGATAGGGGGAACACCAAAAAGATTTATTTTTGAACAGTTGAAAAAAAAAAAACGGGGATTTTTAAAAACGACGTTTTTTAATAAAAAGGGGATAAACCTTTTACAGTTTTTTTCCCCTTTATTTTAAAATACATAGATGGCAAGTGGGTAAAGAAAATTTGATCCCCTTAATTTGTAAGCGGGGCTGCAGGTTCAAAAGTCCTTTTGGGAAAAGCACGTTTTTTTTCTTTTAAAATTTTTAGGCAATAACAGGGGATTTTAAAATAAAAAAAATTTAAAAAAGTGCTTTTATATTTTGACTTTTTTTATTTTTTAACTTTTTCCCTTGACCCCGTTTTTAATGGTATTTCAAAAACTTTGAAAATTTGGGGTGGGTTTTTAACCACATTTACCAATTCACTTCAGAAGGGCCAGAATTACAAACAGAAATTAGATTTTTCTGGTTTTTAAACACTGTTTTTTAATTAGTCAAAAAAAATTTACCCCTTTCCCCAAAGACACAAACGCAAGAGATCGTTATCTAAAAACTTTAAAAACCAAGCTTAGCTTCAATTAAAAGGGATAAAATTTAAATGAAATATAAATCGAAAATGGGTTTACTTTAGAAAACAAAAATTTATCACAGTATTCACGCAATTTTCTGAGAGCCTTTTCCCTTTTCCCCATTTTTAAAAGGGCATGAATGAAAAACTTTTTGGATTTTTTTATTTTGTTTTTTAAAAGGGTAATGTTTTTAGTTTAATGCTGGAAAAGGAAATTAAATTTTAACAAAAAAAACAAATTTTTAAAATTTAATTTTCCCAAAATTTTATTTTTTTAAGTTTTTTTTGCGGGGAAATTCCCTTTGTTTTTTAAAAAGGGATAAAGGGGGAAACATTTTTAAGGGACGGACAAAAGGGACAAACAGAAGGGGCAGACTGAAGAAACTTTGGGGGGTAAATTTTTAAAAAAAACCCCTGTTTTGGTTTAACCAGTATAAACAGGGTCCCAAAATGACTTAAAAATTTTAATTTCAAATTGAGGGTTAGGCTTTACAATAAACATATTCAAATTTGTTTTAAAACCTTTAAACGAAAAGAAAAACAAAAAGAGAAGGAGATTTTTCGTAAATAAAATGAAATTTTATTAACATTGTCGATTTTTTTTATGAGTTGGATTTTAAAATTTAAAAGAAAAACCCAAAAGAAATGAAGAATTTGAGTAAAAATAAAAAAAAAAAAATCGAAAAAAAAAACAAAAAAACTTCAAAGGGGGACTTTAAGCGAAAACCCAAGGGTTTGAGAAATTTGAATTTTCCCACACATGATTTGGGTAAATTAAAAAACATATTTTTGAATTTTGAAGAGACCCTTTTAGATAAGGAGAATTGTTAAAAAAAAAAACTTTTTTATTAACTTTTAATTTCAGGGGGGAAATTTCTTTTTATTTTTGGGTTGTAAACCCTTGTCACATAAGCATTTTTTTTCGTTTTTTCCCAAATGCTTCTACTGGGGGTTTTTTTTTCTTTGAAAAACCCCCGACATTTTTTTTCAAAATTTCCCCAAAAATCGGGGGTTTTTTTGTCGGTTTTAACCGCGAATTTTCTACTTTTATTTTTGGGTTTTAACTGAAGAAAAATTATAAATTTTTTTGCAATTTTATTGAAAATCCCTTTTTGGCTAATCCCTTAAATTTTTTTTTTTCTAAACGCCCAAGAGAATGATAGATGAAAAGGGGAAGGCTCCGAACTTATTTCTGTATCTAAAGGACAGCCTAATAAAAAATAGTATTTTTTTTAAACCCCTACATACTGTTAATCGTATACACAAAAAAGAAGTTTTGGAATATCCTTATCAAATTTCATATATAAAAATTTTATAAGCAAAAAAAAAAAATCCCCCTTTTAAAGAAAGTACAATATTTTTAATTTAAAACACGAAAAAAAATTTTTCCGAAAATATGTTATTTTTTTTTTTTTGGGTTTCGTCAGACCAAAAAAATTTTGGGTTTAGGGAAATTTCAGACCCAAATTTGGCCTTTTTTTAAAAATTGCCGAAATAGCCCAAAAACTCCTAAAACCCGGTTATTCCCCTTCAAATTTAAATTAAGCCAAAAAAATTTAAAGGGGAGATCACTGCCGTAAAAGATTTTCAAATGACAGGCGCATTTAATTTTTGTAACGAAAGAATAGTTTCCTGATTGGTCGAAGATTTTAATATAATGAAGGTCTATTTTTATAGATATATTAAACAAACAGGTTACCGTGAACAAAAATATATCGAAATTAATAAGGGTTTACAAGTTCTCATTTTGAATAAATATTGGTATTTCTTCAGGCTGTTAGCTTATAACTCCCGTGGTCGGAGGGGTTTTACACGCTCGCAATAGAAGCGAAAGGTCTGGAAGTTTAAATCCCAGGTTCAGTTTTGTTTTTTTAAGCCAAATTAAACATTGAATTGAATATCAGTGGTTGCCAATTAAGTCCTTAAAGCCAATTTTCTATAGCCACGGTAAAACAGCATTGCAAACAAATTGGGTTTATAATCTCACAACCTTCTACCTTTCTGACATCTGAGACCCAAACAAATTCAACGCCTTCTGTGCTTTGATTAATTTTAACACTCCTCGTGATTTTGTTACTTTTTAAACTGGTGTTAAACTGACAATAAATACTTGTTAGGGACTACATGATATTCGGCTGTTATTTTTTCTCCCTCGATAATATAGTTAACAATAATTTTTAGACATCAATAAAACGATTGAAAAAAACAGCGTTAGTGACATTCCTTATTAGTCTTGTTATAGAATCGAAATAATGTCGGTCTTAGCGGTGTTTACACTGGTCCTGTCGTTTTGATGAGGAAAAAAACAACCACTCAGGCATACGGTCTTCGTGGTCAATTCCTACGCATCAAAACATCAAACCGGTGTTAAACTGCAAATAAACACCGCTCAGACCGATATTATTTCTTAAATATACATTATGTTTCTAATTTAGGAAAAATGTTTATTTCACTTTTATTCATGCTATAAAAAAATCCAAAAAAATCAGCTGTTTAGTCGTAATATTTTGATACTTCCTAACGATTGGAATAAGGAAAACCCAATTCATTACAACATATCTATTATACCACTTCACCGCTTGTTAGATAAAATGTCATAGCCATTATTCATACATATTAGGTTGTCGTTATCTTTGAATTCTGTACCAAAGTTTCAATATTCTTATCTTTTCATGTATAATTAATTGAAATCTTCCGAATTCTCCATACACTCTTGTATTAACAGTTTGTTGCTGTACATTTTTTTCTCTCAAAAAAATAAAATATAGGCTACCCTTTTTAGTGGTTTCATGAAGCCCCTATGTTTCTGATCCATAATTTAATGTAAGCAATATCATGGCATCAAATAATTATAACTCAACCGATGACTCAAAATTAACATCTTCTGGTGTGATTTGCCACCAACAGTCGCTGGTTTGTCTTGGTCGGTCATATCACGCTATAAAGGTACATTTGATGCTTTAGGATCTGTACATTTGGCTTTTTTTTGTTGTTTTTTGGCATCTGTACTACTGTTCTTGATGTATAACTGGAATATTCGTAGCTGTCAATGAAATAACTAAATAAACGAAGCCTGTTATTTAACCACTGTACAAGAGTTTGTATATTCTTTTTACCATGGGTTTAATAATAAACAAATATGTGGTGAATTATAAGTTATCTAGGTTTAATATTTATAATTGCGCTGTTTGATTATTTGCCAATGAGCAGACGTTATTGATCATTTCTATTTTTGATTCAATGTTATTGATTTTATATTATTTTCTATTATTCATGTATGAACTGCGTTTTGGGATTCATAAACGATCGATTGATAAAAGAGTTAACATTCGTTTATTCGATTTGCATTTGCCATACATTACGGATTTTCCTTTCATACCGTTTATTTAAAGGTAATATTTTCTTCTTCTTTTTCTATGTATGTAAATATCTTTGATATTGAAATAAATGAGGGGTAGGACTAGTCATTGATATTGTCTTACATTATATTGGCATATCTCTGGCTATAGATGTTTTTTTTTTCTCTCTCGATTTGAGCAAGAATGCACCGTCGTTCGTACCTTTCGCGAGACTTAGCATGGAGCCTGTATCGGCGTTAATTGTAGGCAGCGTATGAATATTACGAGAGAAAAAGATAGGATATAACAGTTAATTCTTTGATAACATTAAATCTAGAATGTTTTCAAAAGATAATTGTTTATTAAAGATGAAGTATTTGATAACTAGTTACCAACCCGTCTACAGCTGGAGCCTCGAATGATCAGCCCCAAATTACAACTAAGCATTTTACATTTTCACCTGTCGTTTTAAAATTCAATTTTATGTAATAAAAAGCAAAGGTAGTCATAGTCACATTTTGCTATTGAATCTGCGGTTTTCATTTACAGAGAAATATTTTTTTTTATTTGAATATGCGACTAGCATACTGGTGGGGTCGTGTCATGCCCATTTAATATATTATGCTGTCACAGTGCCCGGAGATTGCCATGAAACACATGCTTGTTGTGATATAGGTTTTTTTTTCTTTTCAAAATTATATCTTTTCGGTTGATATAAAAAAATATATATGGGTCATACACCGCTTTTGTTTGAATGGCGAGAAAGTGTCGCTCAAAGAATTCATTGTTATTTTGTTCGCTGGAATTTAGGACATATCTACACTAAATGTCATTCGGTGACTTTCAAGCAGCTTTATTGGTGGGGAAGACCTCAGGTGCTCCTTCTTGTATTATTCAGGCATAAACGGATGCCTGTTTAAAAACTTAAACCTTCTTTAAGATAGTGGGGATTCAATGATCGCTGCCGTATGAACACATATTTTTGTGCTATAAATTATTATGGCCTATACTAAAGCCTGGGCGGTTGCTTGCATTTATGACAACCATACTTCATCCCCATCTTTGGCATCTTCTAAGGTTCCCACTTTAAAAATTCTAGTTCGCTTTTTTGCTGATTAAGTTTTGCAATATTTGGAAAAACATGCAAAGAAAAGAGACATTTTTTGGCTTAAAAAGGTACATAGATAAAGCAATTAGATTTTTACGTACTAATGTGTCTTATTTTCCTTAGACTTCTGCATTTTCAGCTTCATCTTGCGAAACGATTACACCTAAATGAGAAATTATCATATGCATAGGCTATATGGAATAGCAACTCATATTTTAGACTTAATAGGAGAGTGTTTAAAAACGAAATCTACAATTTTTTTTTTCATAATCTTACATATTTTTTTTTGAAATCGTATTCGTGCGCGCCAGAAACGTTCTAGAAATTTGAAAAATTCACATAAATATGGGGCTGATTTATTAAATGTCGTAATTTAGTTCCTCGGGGCGACGGACGAAAACACGAACTTACGAAAGTCAACAATTTGTTGTACTTTTGATAATCGGGGCCCAAGGCGAAAACGCGATAATAGCGAAAACATGAAAACGATTGGATTTTGTCGTGTTTATATGTGAGTAAGAAAATAAGAAATGACACAAATCAACCACCGTATACTTCAGATATAAAACATTTTCTTCAACGCTAAAATCAATATTCGTGTTTACTTTTGCTTGTATAAAGATATATGACGTTAATAGACATGTTTTTGTTTGTATTTCACTTGAAGTTTAACTGATATCTTATCACAAGATATTAAATAATTTTATACAGATATTATTAATTTTTTTAAAAAAAATCGTGTTTTATTTATTTGTATCCTATGTTTCTTTTTTGTAAGAAAAATAAGTGATTATATTGTAAAAAAAATGTATGTAGATAAGGGGAGTGCCGGGTGAGACATATATATCCCCAACTTCTGTCATAACAATCCCTAGCTAAACAAACAAACTTCAGTCCTTTTTCAATAATATTAAGTACATTCCTACTTGAAAATCACACCTTTTACTTTTTAAAGAACTTTGACCTTTATAAATGATTTTATCATTCTTGGTATAAACATATAGGGAACAAGTACAAATGTTGCTACAACGCAGCAATTGAGAAGCTGTGCGCCAAAAAAATGCGCTCATTACAGATACCTGACCAAATCAGTCATTTTATATTTAGATGAAATATTATTGTACATTATTATTTTGGATGCTTTTTAAATTATTTCAATTTGTATAATTATACTTATCGCACTCTCCATAAGTGAGGGGCCAGGTGTTAAATCTTTAAAAAAAATATGCTTTCACTGATGCCTACGTGGTAAGGAAAGTAATTCGTATAGAAACAAGACTTACAAGACTTGTAATGTGACATGGCAGTAGTGCAACATTGTTCTGTTTGTGTCACTAAAGTAACTGTAGTCAGTAATATTAGATTATAAAAAATATCAAAGCATGTACATTTTCTTTTTCACCTATAATGATACTCGTTTCCTACAAATATCAACAACTAATCATGGTAAGAAAAAAATTAAAATCCATGTAAAATAACAAAAAAAACAACAAACAAACAAAAACCCAAAACTTTCATCGACTTTTTTTCAAAATTTCCGTTACATCTTTCGCGGCATATGATATAATACATGATATAACAAGAAAAGAATTGAAGCAAAGCATCAAAGGGCGTCCAAGCGAGAAATGCAGCAAGTGAGGATAAACTAGTAATTATCTGATAACCAAATATTCTCATAAACTTTTCAATGGTTAATTGCACTTTATAAGAATTGTTTAATTATCCCCCGCCGAAAAGGCGGCGGGGGATACAGAAAAAGTCTCCGTCCGTCCGTCCGACCTTCCGTCCGTCCGACCTTCCGTCCGTCCGTCCTTCCGTCCGACATTTTTGTCCGGAGCATATCTCTCAAAGTATTTGAGTTATCAACTTGAAACTTCATAGGTGGATAGACCTCATTGAGGAGGAGTGCAGTGCACAAGAATGATAACTCTACCTTGCATGATTCTTGAGTTATTGCCCTTTGTTACTTTTCAAAATTGATTTTTGTCCAGAGCATAACTCCAAAAGCCTATGAGATATCAACATGAAACTTCATAGGTGCATAGATCTCACTCAGGAGGTGTGCAATGCACAAGATGATAACTCTATACCTTTCATAATTTTTGAGTTATTGCCTTTTTGTTATTTTTCATACTTAATTTTTCATCTGAGTGGAGCATAACTCAAAAGTGTTTGAGATGTCAACATGAAACTTCATAGGTGGATAGATCTTATTGAGGAGGAATGCTGTGCAAAAGAATAATAACTCTTCCCTGTACAATTTTTTAGTTATTGTCTTTGTTCTTTTTCATACTATTTTGTCCAGAGCTTATCTCAAAAAATATTTGAGGTATCAACTTGAAACTTCATAGGTGGGAGGATCTCATTGAGGAAGAGTGCAGTGCACAAGAACGATAACTCTACCCTGCATAATTGTTTAGTTATTGCCCTTTTTTATTTTTCAAAATTAATTTTTGTACAGAGCATAACTCAAAAGGCCTTTGAGATATCATTATGAAACTTCATAGGTGCATAGATCTAACTCAGGAGGTGTGCAGTGCACAAGAATGATAACTCTACCTTTTATAATTTTTGAGTTATTGCCCTTTGTTATTTTTCATACTTAATTTTTCAATTCAATTTTTTTCTCAAAAAGTATTTGAGGTATCAACTTGAAACTGGATAGATTTTACTGAGGAGGGATGCAGCACACAAGAATGATAACCTACACTGCATTATTTTTCAGTTATTGCACTTTGTTATTTTCAGCCATCAGTATTCACATAGGTTTCAAATCTGTAATCACTATAGCCATCAGTTTTCATTACCAAAAGACCTCTTAAAATGGAATTATTCTGCTCTACTACATATACATTCTTCCAATGAGCAAACACATTCGGCGGGGATGGCCATGTTGACATGGCTCTTGTTGTATATGAATTGGCATATAATATAAAATAGTAACAAAAGAGACTAATATAGTAATATTAGACCTACATGCATTTTTTTCATGTCAAATTAAAAAAAAATGGTTTCTATTAATATCCGGGACTTAAGATACAGTAGTTATATTTAAACTCCGGATAAATACAGAAAGTATAACACACACTGGTATAAAAATTTGGGATGAATTTCAAACAAACAAATCCAGGATTTTTTTTGTTTTGTTATACGCCTTAACAAAAATTATAGTAGGCTACATCAAAAATCATGAATAAATTTCCATGGAATGAAACATTTAGCAATATAATGGAAGACTGTTACTTGAATTTCAGACAGGTATAAGGAAGTTCACTAACACCATATTCATGCGAGTCAAATATAAGATAAGATAAGATAGATTATTAAAGTCTCATCATCATGTACAATATTAAATTTAAAACAATACAAATATAAAACCTAAGACATTGTACATAAAAGCCACTCATAGATGAGTTATAAGAGACTATACATAACTTTACAACAAAATCTAACATACAGGACATATCTACAAAATTACGTAATAGTTATAGTACATGAAACGAGTTAGTTACGAGGATATAACACTGGCTGGGGCGACATCAAGGGGTGTTTCTGCTAAAAACAATGGCGAGGCCGTTAGGCCGAGACAATTTTTTTTTCCAGAAACATCCCGAGATGTGTCGCCCCAGCCAGTGTTATACCCCCGTTACTAACGAGTTTCATATACTATAACTGTTTTATCGCAATGACATAATGTTTTCTTTTTTTTGTAATAGAAACAAAAAAATAAATAAATAAATCGTTAGCTACATTACAGTTATTTATGATAAGGCAGTTTTTTCAAGTTGTTTTCGCTGCCGCAAAAAAAAAATATACAAAAGACATCCAATGTTAGAGGCGGATTGTAAACTGTTACCAAGATTGATTCAAGATTAAAGGGCTTTTTTTCAGTGGAAATAATTCATTCAGCGGATGTACCTTTTGATTAAATGAGAGTAAATTTCATTTCATTAATTATCTTTGTTAATATTTTTCATTGTATTTATATATTTATTTTATTGATTCCATTTTTTTTTTTTCTACTGGGAATGGTCGTTACCACTGCCCCATTGGAGCCTCTATGAAAAAAAATTGCATTGATATATACAAGGTGCGAAAAAAACTCAACCGATATATAACAGTCGAGTTTTTTTCCTATATGAATCAATGAAAAAACTGTACTGTTATATATGATTATCAATACAGTTTTTAAATGCTCATTGAAGTGTACGGAGTATAATCACACCGTATTACCGGCGGCAGTGATGGCAGATCACTGCAGTGATGGCAGATATCTGAAAATTACCGATCGATACAGGTAGGTTATAAATTTGGTTGGTTTAATTATATATCACAAATACGGCCCATTTCATTGCTATAAAACTATTGTCCATTGAATGGAGATACTGTAAGGTAATTTTGGACTCGTTTTTTCCTGTTTTCAGACTATTTTGAGCAGGTTAAAAGTGAAAGCCTTAGAAAAATCCGCGAAAATGTCTGTTTTCTGTTCAAAATATCTCAAGTTTTTAAGTAAAATGGCAGGATTTCCCTGTTATCAATATAAACGTTCATCCATTGGGGTCACGCAAGCCAAATATCTACCACATGAGTCTTTTCTTGAAAGTTTTACAGACGCTCAATCTTGTCCGGTCGAAGAAAAATGCTGCCGTTGTAGGCAGATACATATTATAAATGCTGGCCGTCGATGGCAGAAATACCATGAAAGTGGCTAACATTCTTACAGAAAATCAAGTTCAATCTTTTATCAATTCCTCTTTTCTTTGCGTCCTTTTAGTCAGAATTGAGACGTTAAACTATCATTTCTAATATTTTCTCAAGATAGAAAAGTTATTAACCCATTACCCCATGAGCATCTTGTGAAAAATGGGCC
>NW_026859608.1:0-14044 GCF_026571515.1 Ruditapes philippinarum | reverse complement strand
AAATCATATCATTTTTATTTCAGATTAAGGACTCTAAATCATATATTGATTTAGTTCTGAAAGAGTCAAATGAAAGAAACCGGAAGATTATTTTACTCTGGTTTGGACCTTTTCCGTCCATTTCCGTTACCCATCCGGATATGTTTAAATAGCTTTCAAAACAGGTGTCATTAAAGGTTCGAGGATCCATGGACGGTTACAGGTTCTTTGAGCCTTGGCTAGGTAGGCCTATTCCACTATTTACATATATGATCTTTTGGATGAAATCAAATATTTCTGTCTACAGAAAAGTAAAATAGGTCGTCGCAAAACAGTGAAATAAATATACAGCATGAATTGAAATAATCTTTAAGTGCGAAAAAATAAATGTAATTTCTTCATTTCTTACGGTAAGTAAGCTAGATGGTGACACGTATTATGTGCTGAAAAATTAAAATTTTCTATGGCTGAGGGTTGAATGTTTCTGACTTTGAAAACCTTGCCCTCATCCTTATGGACTCGAATTCAGCTCAGGAAGTTTGGCTATTTTCATGTGGAGGTATCCGTGGAACTAGTTTACGGAAGGTCGGTGGCCCTACTAAGGCACATGCTTGTATTTGAAATAAGGCACGAAGGCACGTTTTTATTTTAGAAATTCCTCTACCAGTAAATCTGTATTGAGACTTCTTGGTGCGGCTTATATAATTATAATTATAGTAGTATTAATGATAATAACAAATTTGGAATAAGACAATATAAATTATTTAGTTGACCAATCATATTTCATTCTATTACAATACGTACACTAGTAACATGCTTGTTATATTCAGGAGAGGGTTTACTTATCAGTGGAGGCAAAAAATGGGAACGCAACCGGAAGCTTCTGACGCCAGCGTTTCATTTCAACATTCTGAACGGCTACGTTATCGTGATGAACAGCGTTGAAGATATTCTAATGGTAAGATAAACTTGGGAATCAAATCGCGTCCTTATACATGTTAACATATGGTAATCGATGGGGCTTTTTTTTTAAATGTTAACAAGGTGCGTTAACAGTGGTTGTCATATAAACATTAAACGTGAGTAAATTTTGATAATTATATGACAATTTGAAGTACAAATTTTACAATTTAAGTGTAAAATTTACCGTTAAAAGTGCGAATATTACAGATATGGGAAAAAGTTGAATGCCAACATTGCACTAATATATTTCCGTACATTTTTGACTGGACCTTTTTTTGGTGAAAAATAACCATGAGAAGGCCCCTTTCGAGTATTTATTACCTCTTAATTTCATTTATTATTTTATCACTTTAAAACTCATAGGGAAAACATTGGCCTTGCGTTGATAACAGTTGGCGATATCTCAACTCGGGGATAGTGAGTTGATCTCCATTCAGGCCAGAACCATGTTTCTTCACTACTACGAAACGCCATGAAGCTTCGAAAGTGATTTGAACCCTTAACCTGAATTCAAAAGCAATAAGTCTTGTCCAACAGTGTATAGCCGGGCAAGACTGCCTGGATGAGGCTGTATAAAATCAATAACTCAATTTTGGTATTTTTACATTGAGATCCCTTTCACTTTGAATGTACTGTTACCAATTCAAAGTGGGAAAATCCATTACATAAAAAGGTGCTTATATAAAATGTACAGAACGAATAATAAAAAATCAGTACAGATTTTTCTTTTAGGAAACGTTTACAGATGCTGCGAAGAATGATGAACCGGTTGACATTTTTCCTCACGTGTGCCGGGCCTCTCTTGATACCATGCTACGTTGTTCTTTATCATACGAGGAGGACCTGCAGAGTACCACGTATGTTGTTTACCCGAAAAATAATTTTAAAAAATATCAAAGTAACATGTATATTATTCCAAACGACACACAAACAATATACTCAGTCTTATATCTCAAAGCTTTAAAATATGATATTATATTTTTTGTAGGTATTTTGGAAAATTTTGTCACTTTCGTAGTTTCTATAAGCCGATTGGATAGTTGCATTCGTATCTCAAGAGCAATATAAATTGATTTTTTAAGAATCAAATATGTCCATATATATAAGAAGTAAATGGCGTAATGGGTTGCTTTCTCATACAGGTTTATTCTATTTTATTTCCATCTAATTTCCAGTGTTTCCGAATACTTAAACATTGTCAAAAGACTGTCACAAATAAACTGGGAACGGTCACTGTAAGTAACAGCTACTATTACATTTATTCTTTGTAACAATTTATTAAGAATAAAAAAAGATTTACATTCAAAATAATTAACCAGTTAAAAAAATCTAAAGAATCAAAATAAAGAAAAGAAGGGAAGAAATACATACATGTACAAATATAACATATTTTAACTGGTATGAATGTCCTCAGATTATTGTCAGATTATTGTCAGTTTGTTGTCAGATTATTGTCAGATTGTTGTCAGATTATTGTCAGATTATTGCCAGATTGTCAGATTATTGTCAGAAATAATGAAATGGAAATGTGTTTTGTAGAAATCTGTCATTGCTGTCGGATACGATGTTTAACCTTTCCTCACTTGGAAGAGAATTTTATAAACTTTGCGACCAGGCTCACAAGTTTACAGGAGACATCATTGAGTCGAGAAGAAAAGAACTGGTAAACACTGTTAATATGAAACATTTTCTTGAAATATATTTGGCATAGAAAGAACTATGAAATATTAAAGAATGAGATGCGACCATATTAACAAGGCAGTTTCATATAAATACAAATCGCGACTGTGGAGAGGTAGTTTATGCTTTGGTTCAAATTGAAGCCTGCATGTCGTCATGAAAGCACAGCATAGAGTTGGCTTTGACAGTCATTTAACAGTCATTGATCTTGTCCTTTAGGGTCATTGATTTCAATCCTTTTAATCGATATTGACCGAATACCGCTTGAGTCGGTGCTCGAGTGGGTGCAGGAGCAGGTGCTTGTGACGTTAGACATGATGCACCTGTCATTTCCTCTCCTGATCCTTGAGTTATGAGGAAAACACTTAACTTGCATTGATACAACTCTCATGAGTTGTCTTATAAATCATACAAATGAGATGCATTGAAAACCATGCCGTCGTCTGTTAACTCTACAAATGGCCGAATTGATCCTATGCTCGATACATGTTTAATTTAAATTGTAGATATTAATCAAATCTATTATGGTAAACTGCGTATATACATGGATGAACAAAATTCATTCAGGGGTGTTTTATATTTAAGATGAAATTTTTGTTCTATAGTTTTATTCCTCAAACTTGTGTACATGTAATGCTAAATGTCTTTCTATACATGATTTAACAATAATATTATCCACAGATTTTGAGAAATGTCTTGAATATATATTATTTCCTGCTAAATGATATATTATCAGAATAGTTACCTAGCAACAATGTATTCATCGAATATCATTTCATTTTAAGGATAAGCAGCAGAATGACATGACTGAGAAGCGCCGTCTGGATTTCTTAGACATATTATTAACTGCACGAGATGAACATGGGCTCGGCTTGTCTGCACAAGAAATACAGGATGAAGTCGATACGTTTACATTTGAGGGTATAAAAATACATGCATACATGTATATATACATAAATGTATTAAAACGTGAATAATTTTCATTGTACAGTGTTGAAATATAAATGATATTTAAGAAAAAACAACAAATTCAATAATTGTAATTATTTCGGCAGCGCTTCCAATGATTGCTGTGCATATCATCAGCCAAATATTCTAATTGTATCTTTTTATGATAAGAACGTCAAGGTCATACATATTAAAGTTAAATATTTAATCGCCTATGAATTTAATATTGGGGTAAATTTGCGTTTTATGACGTAAAAAAATTAAAAAAACGCTGATGAATCAAGAATATTTAGCACGCTTGATTTTAAAAGCTATACCTTCTTTATATTCACAATATTAAATTTAAGGTTTTTTCGCCTAGTAAAGATACAAGTGCTGGTAAATCCCACTCGCCCGGGATAAGCTTAAACTCGAATAACCTGTTCAGGGGGTTTGTCACAATTTATATTGGTGTGAAGTTGCTTTTTTTTTTATTTGTCATAAAAAGCAAATGTATTCATATTCATTATGGATATATAGATATATATTAGTGTACACGATAGAGCTACATGTATAAGTATAATTATATGTACATCTTACGACATGTAAATGTATATACACAAATTTACCCGGGACATCTCGTAATAATAATGTATGTAGTACATACATATTTTTCGCTTGCATGTCATAACAATAACAAAAAATATAAATTGTATAAAAGTACAAAAATGTAGCAAAACATTTGACTCCTGGGCTCCATGGGAAAAATGGTACTATATGAATATGTTCAAGCCGGAAATGCCTCCGCCATTTTTCTTAATGGCTCGGATATCCTATTTGTTTTACGCATGCGCTCTAAAAGGGGCAAAACGCTATTTTAAAAAAATATAATTCTATTTGTTAACACTCTAGGTCATGATACAACATCGTCAGCCATTAGCTGGACAATCTTTGCTCTTGCTAAACATCCAGTCCTACAAGAGAAGGTTTTCAGTGAAGTCAGAAATATCATTGGAGGGAAGGACAGCTTATCACCGTACGTTTTCCGACACCTTCTTCGTTTTTAGCTCGACTTTTATGTTTATTTAAAAGAGAGGGATGCCCTACTTACTCGGGCGTCGGCGCCTGTGTCACGCTTTTGGTTGAGTTTTTTCGTACCGCCCCACTTATTATTTTTACATCTTTAATTTGCGTTGAGTTACGAGGGCTGTTCGAAAGGAATTGCCTATTGTCCTCGATGTCGTGATCCACGTGGGACACACATACCTGTATTTGGTAATTCAATACCTACACAACGGTGTATAAATGTACAGGTTAGACTAAGTGTAAGACATACAATTTGCCATTTAAATACATGCAGTCATTGACCACTGTATAGAAGCGTCGACAAAAAAGATGAAATGCGGGCTCGCTCAAAACTGGGTTGACCTTTGAAGCAGCTGATGACTGAACTCTCTACTGCTTATGGGCCTTCTTGTGTGTCTAATGACACAGGCGATAGAAAAAGAAATTTGAGTCTAGTGTAGAGTGCATCAAAAATGCACCAAAATCAGGTAGGCCAAAATCTGCATCTCATAAAATAAAAGATATCATTGAAGGAGATGCCAGATTTACAGATCGTGATATTGCACGAAAGGAAGGCATATCACTATCAACGGTTCACTTTATTTTGAAAAGGCATTTGAAAGTCAGAAAGACTTGTGCTAGATGGATGCCACATCTGTTGACCGATAAGCAAAAGAGGCAACGGGTTAAGGTGGCCAAAAAGCTGCTTCAAATGTTTCCAAATTATGACAATAAACAGTTTGTCGATGTCGTCACAGGTGATGAAACTTGGGTCCATTATTTTGAGCCCGTCAGAAAAGTAAGCAACAAAATCTTGGCCACTATACACAGCAAACGCCCAATAATTGCCTAACGGTCTTTGAGTGCAAAGAATGTTTTTTTGTTATTTTCGTCCCTGGTGAAGGAGTCGCAATAAAAGTGCCGGTGAAAAAGGGCAAAAGTATCACTTGGAAGTACTACAAAGACGTAGTACTTAAGAAACTAAAAAAAGTATTATAAGAAACGACGCCCTGTCACTGGTTTTAAGCATATCCGTCTTCTACATGAAAATGCCCACGCTCATACCTCCGCAATAGTTTCGGCGTGTTTGAAAAAAGAAAAGGTAACTGTTTTGCCTCACCCCCCGTATTCTCCAGACCTTGTCCAATGTGATTTCTTTTTGTTTCCGGAATTGAAATCCTTCCTTGCTGGACGGAAATACAAGTCCCTACAGGCACTTGGATCTGTCATTCATCAGTACCTTATTTCTGTGTCCAAGTCAGTGTACCGTGACGTCTTCAAGAAGTGGATACATCGGCTGAAACTTAGCATTTCTAGCCACGGGGAGTACTTCGAGGGCATGAAAGCTAACTTGAAATTTTAAGTCTCCAGATAGAAATAAGCAATACATTTCGAACATCCCTTGTAGATGTTTCTGGGGATCATAAATTAATTGTTGATATTTCAGAGAACAACTTGGAAAATTCACATATCTACCAACGTTTATTAAGGAAGTTCTTAGATATTACAGTCCGGTGCCAATGATTGGGCGGAGACACACTGACACACCGATTGTTTTAGATGGTATAGAGATTCCTGTAGGTGTTAGTATTTGGGTACAAATTTACTGTATACATCATAATAAAGATGTTTGGCCAAATCATGAGGTGAGTATTAGATAACATATTTCTAAACATTCTGCGGGGTCGTATTCTAGACTAATAGAATCTATCATTGGGTTTGATAGAGGATAGGGAAATCCCAACCCGAGGGTGATCGGTTCCATCGGGAACGAGCCTTGAACACACAAATATTGATCAGTGAATCTACTTGCTACGCCCATTACAACGTACCTAGTTTTGAAAAGGGGGCGGGGCTTAGGCGCCTGAAAAGCATTATGACATGTACGTCCGCAAAAAATTCTTCTGACCAAGTTGATGTGTGAAAAATTTAATGAAAATAAATTCATATGAGATCCCTCATGAAAAAGCAAGATTATCATGATAAAACACATCGATATTAAAAACGGAAAGTGCCATAATATAAGTGTTTATAAGGAATTCAGTCCATACTTCAATGGTTGACAAAAAAGCGTTTACCGTTTGCAAAGATTTTTCTACTTTTTCGGTTATTTTGGCCGAATATTCCATTAAAATATATCAAAATGAGATTCGTCATCAAAAAGCATCGTTATCATTACAAAAAACATGAATGTTTTTCAAGCAAAGTGTCATAATATCCGATTTTACGAAGAACGTTTCGATATTATAAAGTGTGCTATTTTTAGTAACAGATCGTTATTGAAAAGGGCGGATCTAGGTAGAGTAGGACTCATTGCAGTGTGAAAGTTAATATCAATCTTTTTTGATTCCGTAGACAATTTAATAGATTAGCTTACAATTTTTTAATACATTTTGACCTTTTGACGTTTAATTGTTGTTAAAATAGGAGTGAATCGCGTATTATTTAGAAGTGCTGCACGTTGAGTGTGAGATAAGCCCATGTGAGATAAGATTTTCCAACACCGCTATTTTTAGTAACATTTAAGGATTTTTCTATCTGGTTAGTGAGAAATATGTATTTACTATTGATAAGAAGTATATACTTGTATCTAAAAACATGTAACATTTAAGTTTAATTTAAATTGAAGGGTTTGTTTTATATGATCAAGATTTGCTGTATTTTCATGTCACTTTTCCACTAATTAATTGTGTTGTAACGCTACTTGTTCAGACACGAATTAATAACTTTAAACATATGATAATTTTATGATAATACTGTTGTGTTTTTTTATTATATCACTTTTTTTCTCTCTATATTCTGTTTAAGGTATTTGATCCAGAAAGATTCAGTGCAAATCAAAGAGATGAAACAGATATTTATGGATTTATTCCATTTTCAGCTGGTTCTAGGTAATAAAAATATTTAAATTTTGAACCATTTATTAAACGCACTTTCCAAATAATTAATAATAATATAATAATGATAATAATAATGGGCACCTGAGTAGAACCATCGACGTTCTGTAAGCTAGAAATGATACAATCGGAAGACGCTCGCGCGGCTCGAACCTACAGCGGTGAGAGGCAAGCGGTTTGATGTTATGACTGGACAACGCAGGCAAAGAAAAACACAAATATTTTATATATTATCCGTCAGTATGTAAATGACTGTTCCCTAATTAGGAAACAACTTTAGTATATATGTATATGTTTATGTTTTGTGTACAGAACTTAATTCTATATTTATGATAAAGATCTTGTTATTTTTCTGAATTTCTGAAATTATTTTACAAAAAAAAACAAACAAACACGATTTGTTCATCTTTCAGAAATTGTATCGGACAGGTTTTTGCAATGAATGAAATCAAAATTACAATTGCCAAACTAGTTAACAGGTACATGTTTTATTTTCGATCTTTTTTTATAGTTTAAGTTCACAAAGTTTACCTTTGAATTATAGGTAATTTTTTTACACAAGAATAATTTTTTACATTAGAATGCTCAAATCATAAAACTAATTTTGTTTAATCAATAAAATTATCTGAAGACGATTTCAAAACCGGAAACCAAATAATATTACTCGATCACACTAACCGCGGCTAGATTTTTATACATTCTTTCATTATTATGCCCCCACTTCAAAGAAGAGGGGGTATATTGCTTTGCACTTGTCGGTCCGTCGGTCCGTTGGTCCGTCGGTCCGTAGACCAAATGGTTTCCGAGTGATAACTTAAGAACGCTTAGGCCTAGGAACTTCAAACTTGGTATGGTGATTGGTCATGACCAGCAGATGACCCCTATTGATTTTGAAGTCAAGGGGTCAAAGGTCAAGGTCGCATGTAAAAACGGTTTCCGATCAATAACTAAAGAACGCTTAGGCCTAGGAACTTCAAACATGGTATGGTGATTGGTCATGACCAGCAGATGACCCCTATTGATTTTGAGGTCAAGGGGTCAAAGGTCAAGGTCACATTGACCTTGTAGGTAAAAACGGTTTCCAATCAATAACTAAAGAATGCTTAGGCCTAGGAACTTTAAACTTGGTATGGTGATTGGTCATGACCAGTAGAAGACCCCTTATGATTTTGGGGTGAAAGGGTCAAAGTTCAAGGTCACATTGACGTTGTAGGTAAAAACCGTTTCCGATCAATAACTAAAGAATGCTTAGGCCTAGGAATTTCAAACTTGGTATGGTGATTGGTTATGACCAGCAGATGACCCCTATTGATTTTGGGGTCAAGGGGTCAAAGGTCAAGGTCACATTGGCCTTGTACGTAAAAAAGGTTTCCGATCAATAACTAAAGAACGCTTAGGCCTAGGAACTTCAAACTTGGTATGATCATTGGTCATGACCAGCAGATGACCCCTATTGATTTTGGGGTCAAGGGGTCAAAGGTCAAGGTCACATTGACCTTGTAGGTAAAAATGGTTTCCGATCAATAACTAAAGAACGCTTAGGCCTAGGAACTTCAAACTTGGTATGGTGATTGGTCATGACCAGCAGATGACCCCTATTGATTTTGGGGTCAAGGGGTCAAAGGTCAAGGTCACATTGACCTTGTAGGTAAAAACAATTTCCGATCAATAACTAAAGAACGCTTAGGCCTAGGAACTTCAAACTTGATATGATCATTGGTCATGACCAGCAGATGACCCCTATTGATTTTAGGGTCAAGGAGTCAAAGGTCAAGGTCACATTGATGTTGTAGGTAAATATGGTTTCCGATCAATAACTAAAGAACGCTTAGGCCTAGGAACTTTAAATTTGGTATGGTGATTGTTCATGACCAGTAAAAAACCCCTATTGATTTTGGGGTCAAGGGGTCAAAGGTCAAGGTCACATTGACCTTGTAGGTAAAAACAATTTCCGATCAATAACTAAAGAACGCTTAGGCCTAGGAACTTCAAACTTGGTATGGTGATTGGTCATGACCAGCAGATGACCCCTATTGATTTTGGGGTCAAGGGGTCAAAGGTCAAGGTCACATTGACCTTGTAGGTAAAAACAATTTCCGATCAATAACTAAAGAACGCTTAGGCCTAGGAACTTCAAACTTGGTATGGTGATTGGTCATGACCAGCAGATGACCCCTATAGATTTTGGGGTCAAGGGTTCAAAGGTCAAGGTCACATTGACCTTGTAGGTAAAAACAATTTCCGATCAATAACTAAAGAACGCTTAGGCCTAGGAACTTCAAACTTGGTATGGTGATTGGTCATGACCAGCAGATGACCCCTATTGATTTTTGGGTCAAGTAGTCAAAGGTCAAGGTCACATTGACCTTGTAGGTAAAATAGTTTCCGATCAATAACTAAAGAATGCTTAGGCCTAGAAACTTCAAACTTGGTATGGTGATTGGTCATGACCAGCAGATGACCCCTATTGATTTTGGGGTCAAAGGGTCAAAGGTCAAGGTCATATTGACCTTGTAGGTAAAAAAGTTTTCTGATCAATAACTAAAGAACCCTTATGCCTAGAAACTTCAAACTTGGTATGGTGATTGGTCAATGACCAGCAGACAACCCCTATTCATTTTGGGGTCAAGGGGTCAAAGGGCAAGGTCACATTGACCATGTAGGTAAAAAATGGTTTCCGATCAATAACTAAAGAATGCTTAGGCATAGGAACTTCAAACTTGGTATGGTGATTGTTCATGACCAGCAGATGGACACCCTATTGATTTTGGGGTCAAGGGGTCAAAGGTCAAGGTCACATTGACCTTGTAGGTAAAAACGGATTCCGATCAATAACTAAAGAACCCTTAGGCCTAGGAATTTTAAAACTTGGTATGTTGATTGGTCATGACCAGCAGATGACCCAATTGATTTAGGGGTCAAATGTCAGGGTCACATTGACCTTTTAGGTGAAAACAGTTTCCAATCAAAACAAAAAGAACGCTTAGGCCTGGGAAACCCTTTCAAACTTGTTTTTGGGGGTTTTGGGGTCATGACCAGCGGGAATGACCCAAATTAATTTGGGGTTCAAGGGTTCAAAGGCCCAAGGGTCACATTGACCTTGTGGGAAAAAAAAATTTTCCAACCCAATAATTTAAAAAAAACGCTTGGGCCCTTTGGAATTTAAAATTTTGGTTTTGGTGATTGGTCATGACCACAGAGGGCCCCTTTTTTTTTGGGGGTCAAGTATCAAAGGTAAAGGTCACATTGACCTTGTGGGAAAAAAAAAGTTTCGATCAATAACTAAAGAAGGGCTTGGGCCCAAAGAAACTTAAAATTGGTATGGGGGATTGGAAATAAACCAGCAGTTTAAACCCCTTTTTGTTTTTGGGGAAAAGGGAAAAAGGGTTAAAGGGTCAAAATTTGCCCTTTTGTAGGTAAAAAAGTTTTTTAAATCAAAAAATTTAAAAGAAACCCTTATCCCTAAAAAATTTTCAAACTTGGTATGGTGTTTGGGGTCATGACCACCCAAAACCAACCCCCCTATTATTTTGGGGGTAAAGGGGTCAAAGGGAAAGGTCAAAATTGACCTTTTAAAGGAAAAAATGGTTTCCGAATAAAAATAACTAAAGAATGCTTGGGCATAGGAACTTAAAAACTTGGTTTTTGGTTTTTGGGGTCATGCCCAGAAAGATACCCCCTATTGATTTTGGGGTAAAGGGGTCAAAGGTAAAGGGCTCAAAATTTGACCTTGTGGGTTTTAAAAAAACTTTTTCCGACCCAATTTAATAAAAAACCCCTTGGGCCTAGGAATTTTCAAATTTGGGTTATGTTAAAATTGGTAAAGGGAACAGCAAAATGCCCCCAATTGATTTAGGGGTCAAATGTCGGGGTTTTCACTTTGGGCCCTTTTTAGGTGAAAACATTTTTTTCCAAATCAAAAACTTAAGAACGTTAGGGGGGAGAAATTTTCCCAAATTTTGGTATAAATTGTTTTGGTCATGACCAGCAGAGGGACCCCTATTGTTTTTTGGGATAAAGGGGTCAAAAGGGTTTCAAGGTCACGTTTCCCTTTTGTAGGTAAAAACGGTTTCTGATAAATTTAACAAAAGGGAATGCATTGGGCCCGGGGGAATTTTTTAAAGGGGGTTTATGTGATTGGTCATGACCGGGTAGATAAACCCCTTTTATTTTGGGTGTCAAGGGGTCAATGTCTTTTTTGACCTTTTTATTTTAATGTTTGGTTTGTGCCCCCAAAAACTCAAAAAAACTAAAAGTTGCCTTGGTTGTTATTTTTATTTTTTAAACTAAAAAGTTTTGGTATACACTTTTAAAGGCTTATGAAATTTATAAAAAAATTTGGGCCCTTTTCTTTAATGAGGCCCTCCCCAAAATTTTAAAAAATTTATGCATATTTTTTATTTGTAAGATTTTTTTAAAACTTTAATTGCTGCACACAACCTAGGGGGTCCCCCAATAATTTTTTACCTTGTGAACTAGTCTTTGACCTGTAAAATACTAGATAACCCTTATTAATTGTTTTTCACTGGGTCAGAAGTATGCATTAAACCTGATCATATGACCCCAATTGGCTGCCCGGGTAGGGGGGATTAAAATGTTTTACAAACATATTTTTGTTTTAATTGAAAAATGGTGATGATTTAAAGAAAATTTTGGGTTTTTACAAAAAATTTTATTTTCAGTTTCCCATTGGTGTTGGGAAACCTTTTGAGCTTTAGTTTTGTTTTCCCGGGAAACCCAACCCGTACTAAGTAATGGGTGTTTTAGTTTTTTTGCCTCAAGGAAAAAAACAGCTTGCCCCCCAAGTGGGTTTGAAAAACCCTTTGCGGATTTGCGATCTTTTGATAACTTTGTCTGACGTGTTAAACCACTCGGCCAAAATTTTTTGTTTAAATTTTTGTTATTGTTGTTTTTGTCGTCGTTTTTCGTTCCTCAATTTTTTCGTCATCCATATTTTCTTCGTATTCGTCAGCGGGTATTTTATTATTATTATTTCCCAAGATTTTTTCAATTGCACGTTTTTTGAATTTTCGAAAGGGCTTTTTGGAAAACAGGGTCATGGTTTTTGGCAAAAAAATCTTAAAAATTTAATTTTAAAAATAACAAAAAAATGAAAAAAACCCCCTTTTTGAGCTTTCCTTTTCCCTATATGCATGCATATTTATTTTAGAAATTGTATTTTAAAAAAAGAACATTTAAAATTTTACAAAATATGGGAAAAGTTTTTATTTTAAATTTTTTTAATTTGGTTTAAAGGGTTTGAGTTTCCCTTTTTGAAACCCGGGGAAAGAGCCCGGGTTTTGCTACCAGTATTATCCCTTGAGGGCTCAAAATGGATTTCACGTGAAACTTGGGTAGAACGGAACATTTAAATTTTAACCCCAAATTTTAAATTTAAAAAATACCAATCTTTTAAAACTTTTAAAACGAAAAAATTGATTTTTGAACATTTAAGTTTAAATCATGTCTCTTTTTTTTTTTTATTAAACCTTATCTTTAATTTAAAATTTTGTTTTTAAGAAATTTTAAACTTTGATTTTATGTATATTATGCGGGTTTTAAAAGCTATAGGGAATCAAAAGACATTTCACATTAAACACAGAGAAAGAAAAGTTTTGTATCTTATGTGGATTGGGAAAAAGCCCATAGAAACAGAAAAACCCTTTTTCATTAAGGTAGAGAAAGAAGAGTTTTGTATCTTGTGTGATTTAAAAAAGCCTATAAATCCCGGGAAACCCTTTCACATTTTAAACACACAGATAGTAAGAGTTTTAGTTTTTGTATAGGGCCCGGGAACGAATTAAAGGGAAAATTTTGTTCGAATATTCGTTTTTCCCTATTCGAATATATTCGAATTATTCGGTTTTTTTCAACATTTTGTTCCAATATTTTTTTCCCTTTTGGAAAGTATACGTATCCCAAATTGATTTTCGTCGAAAACCCTTAAACTACTTTTTTTTATGCTTGGAATAATCCATTGATTTTTAAAAAACCTTTATTATACGTAAAAGTTTTTTAAATTTTATATATTTTAAATCGACATATTGTTTTTCTTTTTAAAAAAATCATAATTTGTGTTTTATGTTTTGGGTTTTTGTGACAAGTATATTTTTCAAGAATATTATATTCAAAAATTTAGTGTTTTCCCTAAAATTACTATTTGTTTTAATTTGAAAATAGAAAAAGACAACAAGGTACGTCTTAATATTTTTCCCAAAATTTTTAAACACCGTGATTTTACATTTTTTAGCTGCTATTTGGAGGGGGGGCTTATCAGTAACAAAGTCTTTTTCAATATATAAACCAAAATTTGAACATTTTCCCTTTTTTTATTTTTTAAATTTATTTATTTACCCAAATAAAAATCATGCTTAAAAAAAATAAAATTTATAGCTTTAATTTTAATTTAAAACTGATTGAACTGGGTTTTTTAATTTTCTCTAACCCCTGACTATTTTGTTTTTTTTTGTTGTCACGGCATATTCCGTTTTTTAACAAAATTTCTTTAAAAATCATTATTTTAAAACTGGGTT
>NW_026859607.1:0-42145 GCF_026571515.1 Ruditapes philippinarum | reverse complement strand
TTTAATTTTATTTAATAAAGTTACAATAGTAAATGATCCTCCACCAAAATATATTACGTATTCATAAAATGAAATTTTATGCAGAAATTTTCAAAATATGTAAATGAGCCGCTGTGGTAGACCGCATGCTATAGTGAGGTATATACGGTTGGATAATTCGTTTCACCAATGCAGATTTTGAACGATGTTAGGTTTTTGTACCAGCTATTAAATCGACACTCTTTGATCAATCGCGTGATTGCTTCATACTATTTAAATTACATTTTCTTCACGCGTTATCAATTTTACTTTTATATTTTGTTCAGTTTAGGTGAGATTATAACCTTCACTAAATGAACGGTAATATAACTGGGAAAAAAAAATATTTTTTTCTACTATAAATTCAGATTCCATTCAGAAAAAAAAGAAGAAAAAAAATATTTTAAAGGTGCCATTATGTGCGGTGTCTATTAATTTTTTTATTTTTTATGGGTCGAGGGTTCGAGTCCCGCTGGGGATAAAAAAATTTTTTTTAGGGGTGGCGGAGAAGAAAATCTTTTTAAAAAAGTAGGTTATAAAAAAGGGGGTATAACTGGAAATTATTTTTTTTTTTTTTTAGGGTGGTGGAGAAGCTCAATACCCGATATTACTCCTCGGACAACTTGTTTGATGAACTTGGGATCAAAATTGACAAAAGCTCTCTTTCGCCACAACAAATATTTAGGCTTCAACAAGTTCTTGGCAAATGGAGTCATGTCTTTTCTAGAGGACCAACTGACATAGGGCATTGCAACTTAGTCCGTCATAAAATAATTTTAAATGACTATAGCCCATTCAAACAACCATATAGAAAAATCCCTCCGGGAATGTATGAAGAGGTAAGGCTACACCTCAAGGATATGCTGGAATGCGGTGCAATCAAGGAAAGCGACAGCCCTTTTTCATCAAATGTAGTTTTGGTAAGGAAAAAGGATGGTACTCTCAGATTTTGTTTGGATTTTCGTATGTTAAATTCTCGGACTCGCAAGGATGCATACCAGTTACCTAGGTTCGATGACCAAGTTGATCTCCTTGTTGGTTCTAGGTTTTACTCTAAGCTTGACCTTCGCTCAGGTTATTGGAATATTGAGATGGACGAGGAATCTAAACAGTATACAGGTTTTTCCGTCAGCAATCTAGGGTTCTATGAATGTCAACGTATGCCATTCGGACTTGTCAACTCTGGCGCCACTTTTCAGCGTGTTATGGAAAAATCTTTGGGAGACCTTTTACTCAGAGAATGCTTAGTTTTCATTGACGATATTTTGATATTTTCTTGTACATTTGAAGATCACTTGATTCGCCTAGAAAATGTATTTCGCAGACTTTCTGATCATGACTTAAAACTCAAAGGGTCCAAGTGTGAATTCTTGAAGAAGTCTGTGACATATCTTGGCCATGTAATCTCTGAACATGGAATTGCTACAGATCCTGAAAAGATTAGTGCTATTGTTAATTGGCCAATTCCTACCAATATTTCTCAACTTCGCTCTTTTCTCGGAACTGCAGGATTCTATCGCAGATTCATCAAGAATTATTCTAAAATTGCCCATCCTTTGAATAAGTTACTTGATGGCCATGGCACAACCAAATCTAAATCAAAGATTAAAGGTAAAAAGAGTAAATCACCAGTTCCTTGGACATGGAGTGTTGATCAACAATCAGCATTTGATACTCTTAAAGATAAGCTCTCTTCACCTCCTGTCTTAGCTTTTGCAGACTTTTCCAAACCTTTCATAGTTCATATAGATGCATGTTCTACTGGTCTAGGTGCAGTTTTGCTTCAGCAGCAAGATGATAACTCAGAGCGTGTCATAGCTTACGCTAGTCGTGGTTTGAGACCCAGTGAACGGAACTATCCAGCCCACAAGCTTGAGTTCCTGGCACTTAAATGGGCTGTAACAGACAAGTACCATGATTATCTATATGGCAACAAATTTACAGTCATGACACACAACAATCCCCTCACTTATGTAATGAGTACAGCAAAACTTGATGCGACAGGCCACAGATGGGTCGCTGCTCTATATTCATATGATTTTGATTTAATTTATAAATCAGGTCATTTAAATGGTAACTGTGATGGTTTAAGTCGCAAACCTCATATGTTTGCTGATAGCATTAAAGCCCTCTGTCTTGGTGCTGTTGTTTCTTCTTTAACTGCAGAGTGTTTGTCAGGTTCTGAAGCCCAAAGTTTTGAAGATTTTACTATGCCCCCTCATTCCACTGTTAGAACATCTGAACCTGTAAATTGGGCCTTTGAGCTGTCTAAAGACCCCAATATTTCAAAAGTTATTTCTATTTTGCAGTACGGTTCTCACCAAAGGGGGGAGAATATGCCCAAAATAGTCAAATCTTTACTTCGTGATGTGTCACGTTTGATTATTGAGAACGGTGTTCTCTACCGTACTGCAACAGTAGATGGTGAGCCCGTCAGACAATTGATTTTGCCTGCTTCTCATCAGTCCATTGCCTTTCAAGGTGTCCATGACCAGGTTGGCCATCCAGGGCATGAGAAATCTCTTTGGCTTGCTCGACAACGTTTCTATTGGCCAGGGATGGAAGCTGATTTCAAGAGAATGATTAACTTATGCAAGTCTTGTGTCTGTGGGAAAACTCCTCAAACACCAGCCGCAGAGCTCGTACTCATTCAAACTTCAAGGCCAATGCAACTTGTTTGCATTGATTTCCTGAAGTTAGAGAAGTCCAAAGGTGGGTACGAGGATGTCTTAGTCATAACAGATCATTTTACTCGTTATGCTAAGGCTATCCCCTGCCGAAACCAGAAAGCCACAACCACGGCGCGAGCCTTGTATGAGCATTTCATCATTCACTATTCCTTCCCAGAGCAGTTACATTCGGACCAGGGTCGTAATTTCGAGAGCAAGGTGATAAAAGAACTCTGTAAGATAGCCAATGTCAGGAAAACAAGGACAACACCATTTCACCCAATGGGTAATCCATCTGCAGAGCGCTTCAATAGAACCCTTATTCGCATGCTACGTACCCTGGCAGATGACCACAAAACAAGTTGGGCTGATTATGTTCTTCCTCTCTGCCAAGCATACAATGCTACTAAGAACTCCTCAACTGGATTCTCACCCCACTTCTTAATGTTTGGTTGGCACCCACGCCTCTCAGTAGACGCATATTTAGGCACAGCTCCTGGGAATGAGTCTGGTGTAAGCCATGCCTCATATGTTTCTAGAATCCAAGACCGTCTGAGATATGCCTACAGAGTTGCAGGTGAAGCAGCTAAGCAAAGAGCCGAGCAGAACAAGAGGCAATATGACAAACGGGTACTTGAAAACAAGATCTCTGTTGGTGATATTGTCCTTGTCCGCAAAGTTAATTTGCAGGGAAGACAGAAACTTGCTGCCAAATGGGAGAAAGATCCTTATATTGTTATAGAAATCCCTTTTGAAGGCCAGCCGGTATATAAAGTCCAACTAGAAACTCGCAAAGGACCTATTCGCACCCTCCACCGCAATTTACTACTGCCTTTTGTCTCAATACCTGAACCTGAAGAACCCCTTCCTCCTAAAACTGGCCGCAAGACCAGAACTAGGCAAACTATTGCTAAAGAACGAGAGTATGATGGTGATACCAGTTCTTCTGAATCAAGCTCATCTCCAGGAATTTATATAATTCCCCAGAGAAGACAATCTCATCCAGGTCCAAGCTATTACAGAAGTAAATCCAATTACCCCATCTCATCAGTCCACTCCTATACCTGTTGTTACACCTAGTAGCACTCCAATCCAGACTCCTTCTCCAGTACCGGTACCCAGGCCTAGGAGAACAAAACGTCCACCTGATCGTTTTGGAGAATGGGTAACATCCCACACTGTCCAGAATGTTTATTATGTTTAATGTACTTTTAGGTCCATAAAATATGAAAAACAAGATCAACAAGGAAAGAACCTAAATAAATTTAGTTGTCTGGCACCTTTACTTATTAAACATTGTGCTGTTTTACATTTAAAATAGATAAATAAAGAATCCCTAAAGAAAGCCCAACACGGCAAAATTGAAAATGTTGCAGGCTGGTTTGATTGAGCCTGTTAATGGACGGTACTGGAAAGTGCAAGTTACCGTCCACGCCCCCTAGCACCGGCTTAAGCAGAATTCAACATTTAAATATGAAAGGGTAGAATTTTGAATTTAGAAACATCCACAGATGTGCATTAAAACCCAGACTATTATTTCAATGCACTATGGATAGATAATTATTTTTTGTCTACGCAAATTCAGACTGATTGAATAATTGCAAAATATTTTAATCATTTTCCTTTTTGTTGCGTATATGTTTATTTGTCAGAATTTCACTTCTGATTTCTTGTATTTTCCCATTTATATGGATTGATAAATATATCCTAGTTCACTTTCACCTTCATAGGTTTTTTGAAAAGTGATATTACAACATTACTAAATCATTTTATTTTTTATGTTGGGAAATTATTCATTTCAACAAATAGATATTAATCTATTAATCAATTATTTTATTTTTAATTTTAAATAAAATTTTCATTCAACATTTCTAAACTAATTCAATCACTTTAAAATAAATAAATAAAATTTTCTTTGAAATAAATTTATATTGTGTTTGTGTGCAAACTATAAGCTCTTATTCATGCAGAACCATTTCACCTCAAAATAGAGAAAAAAGAATCCCTAAAGAAAGCCCAACACGGCAAAATTGAAAATGTTGCAGGCTAGGCTCAACTTCATTTCATTCCATGTTAACTTAAATTTCATTTCATTTAAACATTCACTGTCTATATTTTAATACAAGGGAATCAACTCAAATAACCCATTGACAATTTATATCTATTGTTATCTCCCTTGATCTTAACATCTCCAGTATACATTAACATTGATATAAGTTGATGTGTGATTATTTTATTATCATCATTAAGGAAATGTTGGTGCCATTTAAATCTAGTGGGGGAGTGTGTAGATAAGGTCAATTTACTGCCTATCTATTTACTCATCCCATATTTACAAACACAGTTGTAATCACTGTAGTGAATAACTAACTGTACATTTTCATTCATTCAGGCATAATCACATGACATCATTTTTATTCATCATTATAAGAATTATGGGTAATGTCTTGTTCTTGTTGTGAGTTACTATGCTCAGTGAACTGTCTCTTGTTATGTCCTTGTTATGTCCTGTGTTGTAAAGTGATGTCCAATAAATATCTTGTATATTTGTAAAGTAAGAATGTGATTGGATGAGAGTGATTTCATATCATTTTATGCATGGGCTATTTACATTCCTTTTCTAAGAAATCATTTTCATACTTTGCATTGTAAGGTGAACTTCAGTAGTTCTTCATAGAACATTTTGAATATTGTACGTATTTATATAAATCAACTGTACGTTTGTTCTTTATAGAACGGATTTGATATTTATAATTTTATATAAGAAGAGAAAAGGTGAGAAGGACTCTGATTGTGTGCAGAAGGTTTTGACATTTATCGAGGAAAAGTTAGGTCATGAAAACGCAATTACAGACATCAAACTCCACCGTGCACACAGAATAGGAAAGTATAAGCCGACGGGCACTAGGCCTATTGTAGCAAAGTTTGCTTATTTCCCTGATAGAGAATAGGTGCGATTGGACGCTAGAAAATTAAGTAGGCCTTTTGGCATCAGTCAGCAATTCCCGGTAGAAGTCATGGAACGCCGACGAAAACTAGTTCCGGTCATGCTCGACGCACGGAAGGCCGGAAAGGAAGCGTATCTCGCAGCAGACAAGCTGTACATTGACGGACATTTGTACAGGGATGGGGCGACTTCCGGTTCCGGCTAGGATCGTCACAGAGCAGAGATACGGTGTGTAACGTGGAATATTGAAGGTCTTTCTCAATTAAAGAAAAATAACACTGACTTTACAAACTTTATTGGTAATTATGACATCATACTTTTAAGTGAAACCTGGACTAATAAAACATCAAAAATAGAACTAAATGGGTATAAACTTTTTCACTCTTATAGAAAATTTCAGAATAAACGAGCCAGACGGAGCAGTGGGGGCATTTTAGCGTATGTTAAAAGCTCGATCATAAAAGGTGTTAAACTAGTCAGAAATGACATTGATTGTATTATGTGGTTGAAACTGGATAAATATTTTTTCCAGGTACCAGAAGATATCTATCTATGTTCCATATATATTGCCCCAGAAAGTTCACCTGTTCATAATCTGTATGATACTGATGTATTTAGAAAATTAGAGAATGATATAAATTGTTACGAAAATAAAGGAATGGTATATGTGTGCGGAGATACAAACTCGAGAATTGGTTCAAAATCTGACTGTATAAATTATGATATATTGTTATATGATCACGATTATTTAGCTATGGATTCATTTATTCCGCGGACGACGACTGATCGTAGTACAAACCGGTTTGGGGAACAATTACTTGATCTTTGTAAATCTACCGATATACGCATTGTAAACGGACGGTTGGATAGCGACGCGAATCTCGGGAAACCTACTTGTTATACGTATAACGGGAATAGTGTAGTGGATTATTTGTTAACAAAAGCATGCAATTTTGAAAATATTTCAGAGTTTCGTGTTCATGATTTGACCGCCCACTCAAATCACGCCCCGATTTCATTCTCGTTGAAAGTAAGGACCGTGCCAGTCGTAACGAATCCGCGTAAACGCACGATTTATAAATGGAATCCCGAATATAGGACGGAATTTGTAAACGATATTTCGCGAGACATAGAAATGCTTTGTCAAAACTTAAATGAATCCAAGCAAAATAACCAGGATCCAGACGAAATGGTTAATATTTTTACAACATATTTATCTGAAACATGTAATGCGTATTTTGAAACTTGTTGTAAGGCAACTGTTAACGCATGTTTCAGCGATAATAAAACGAATAAATGGTTCGATGAAAGCTGTAAACAAAAGTATACTGTATATAAAAATGCTGTATTAAAATTTAATGCTAACAAATCGGTAGAAAATAGAGAATTATTATATTTAAAAAAGAAGGATTATAAATATCATTGTAGAAAAGTAAAACGGAACTTTGACAGAAAACAAGCTGCAAAAATGAATGAATTGAGAAACAAAAAGCCAAAAGAATTTTGGAGGATGTTTCGTCAAAGTAAATCAACCCTGTCTGATGAAAACATAGATTTGGATGATTTCTATAATCATTTTAAGAATTTAGCATCTGAATTTTCTGTTGCAGAAGATGAAGAAATTGAAGATTTTTTACATATTTTTGATGAAAATGCAAACTTAAACTCTACTTTTGAGGAGCTTGATGTACCGTTTACGACTGATGAAATAAGAAAAGCTATAAGAAAACTAGGAACAAATAAAGCTAGCTCTTTTGATCACATTATGTACGAGTATTTTAAAGAAGGTATAGATATTTTAGACAAACCTTTAGAAATATTGTTCAATCATATTTTAGATACGGGTTGTTTTCCCAAATCATGGTCACAGGGAGTTGTTATACCTGTTTTTAAAAAAGGAGATTCTAGTGAACCTACTAATTATAGAGGTATAACACTAATCAGCTGTTTTGCAAAATTATTTACTGTTGTTATTAATGAGCGTTTAAAAAAGTGGGCTGATACTAATGATATACTCACTGATGCACAATTTGGTTTTAAATGTAACTACAGCACAGTAGACGCTATATTTCTCCTTCATGCTTTTATAGAACGACAATTAAAACAAAAAAAGAAATTATATTGCTGTTTTGTTGATCTTATGAAATGCTTTGATTCTATTTACAGAAATGCCTTATGGGTAAAATTGATAAAATATGGTGTGAATGGACGCTTATTTTGTGTAATAAGGTCTCTGTATGAAGATGTAAAATTATGTGTACGTCATATGGATTCCTTGTCTGATTTTTTCAAATGTGATGTTGGATTATTGCAAGGGGAGATAATTTCTCCGATACTTTTCTCATTATTCGTAAATGATATTGAGTTGTTTTTACAAAAAGATGATAGTTCTTGTTTGACTTTAGATCAACTTTCTATATACCTACTACTTTTTGCCGACGATGCAGTCATTTTCTCAGAGACGGCGCATGGGCTTCAAACTTCATTACATAATTTAAAAGACTATTGTAATAAATGGCAATTAAAAGTAAATGTTAATAAAACGAAGGTTCTTGTATTTAAAAAAGGTGGAATGACCAATGTAAATGAACATATTTATTACGACGGGGAAGAATTGGAATTTGTTTCAAGTTTTAATTACTTAGGTATTGTGTTATCTAGTGGTGGATCTTTTAAGACAGCAAGAAAAACATTAGCTGATAAAGCTCTTAAAGCTATGGGCTCATTATTTAGTATTACAAAAAGCATTGAAGTTCCTGTAAATATTATGTTAAATTTATTTGATTCATATGTTGCATCTATATTGAATTATTCTTGTGAAGTATGGGGGTTTGAAAAAGCGGAAAATATAGAACGAATACATAGAAAATTCATAAAATGGATACTCAATGCTAAAATGTCTATTGCTAATTCTGCATTATATGGTGAATTGGGTAGATACCCATTATATGTAGTTAGACAAGTTAGAATTGTTAAATATTTCCTAAAGTTGTATGTTGAAAAGGATTATAACTGTATTTTATCAAGCACAATGAACATTTTAAGATATGAAGCTGAAAATTGTAACTTTGTGAACTGGGCATCTAAAGTCCGAGATTTACTACAAAACACTGGTTTTCATGAAGTATGGATGTATCCTTCTTCGGTAAATATTAATATGTTTGTTCCTATTTTTCGTACTAGAATTATTGACATGTATATAAATAATTGGAGACAAGATATTTGTTCAAAGTCATCTTTGTTTTTATTTAAAGAATTAAAGCCGGATTTTGAAATGTCCTAACATATAAATAAAATGAAATGCCGTAGTTTAAGAAATGTTTTAGCTAAAATACGTTTATCTTCACATGACCTTCATATTGAAACTGGTAGACATAGAAATATAGATAGAAACGATAGAAAATGTACACTGTGCCAATGTAATGATATTGAAGACGAATACCATTTTATTTTAATATGTCCAATGTATGCTTTACTTAGAAATCAGTATATTCCTAGGTATTATCATAGACACCCGAGTATGCTCAAACTCACACAGTTGTTGAATTCTACAAATGTAAAGGTCTTAAACAAATTGGCTCTGTTGTGCAGAAATGCTTTTAAATTAAGAACAAATGAATTAAATTCTTTGTAATGATCTGATGAAATATGTAAAGTTGTTTGCATGATTATAATATGATATTTACATTATTACTATGTGCATGTAAAATTTGTTGTATGTAACGATGAACTGTAAATGTTCAAGTTAGATTCAAATAAAATTTCTGTTCTGTTCTGTTCTATAACAGAGGTCAGCCAGTTGCACCTGGTAAGATATGTTTTACTTTAAATTACTTAAAATAAATGTAATGAAATGTATGAATTAAATAATTGAAAATAATTGAAATTTGTGTTTTGTATTTCATGTATTTATAATTTTTTTTTTCATTTTATAGGTTTCATTTACACATCATCAAAATAGATATTGAACTCCTAGTCAGAGTTGGTCGTATATTCAATCCAAACCATACTCTACATATATTTTGCATTTAACTCTGCTTTTCTCTTTAAGATAATAATCTTAAAAGCTAAATGTGCAATTTGTCAAAAATAAATAAAATTGGTGTGTAATGTATGTTAAAGAATGAATAATTATGTTGATAGTATTTCGTATCAGACATAACAAATTGTAGGACATTTGCCTTCCGGACAGTTGCCACGGACGTTTGTCCGTGACGACTTGTCACTTATCTCGTGTATAAATTTTATTTATGTTATTTAACAATGCAAACGATATATTTATTTATGGATGTTTTTTGTTTTCATAAATTTACGTGTGAAGTTTTTGTGTATTTAAGCACAATGGAATTTCGACTATTTGACAGTAGGCGATGAATTTAGGTAATAAACAACTCAACAATTAAATATTTTAACATTTTTAAAACAGGGGGAGGCAATTGACCGCCAATTCCAAAGATATGAGGGGCAAAATGTCAGCCACTGCAAAAAGGGGGAAAACGCCCGAGGGGGCAACTGTTTGAGGGGCAAATATCCAGCAGACCACAAAAGACATGATCCGAAACGATATTAAAAATAGCAGATTATAAAGTGTTTTAGAATAAAATATGATCGTTCATCATATGAATTTTTATACTAAATCACTTACAATTTTATTAACATTTCTTTTTCAAGATTTTTTAATAATATCCGAACAATACATTTTTATTGTTTTTATTGATATTTTAAATGTGCCCATTGTAGACCAAGCCACTTTAAGTACTTGTATATGCATGTCCTAACTTTGATGTGCTATACATTATTTTTATTCAAAGATTTAATAAAGGGATATTGAAATAATTGCTAAGTGTACTCAATAAACATTATCTTGTTGAAAAATGTATCCAGATTATTTAAGTCAGGAATATTATGACAATCATTTACATTTCATTTTCATTTTTAACGTTCGATTGCATTTCATGTTTTCTTTGTCTGCGCATAGGTAGGTCTATTTTTTCACGTGATTTTCATGACTGGGTCTGTCTCACTAGAAAAGACCTGTGCACGTGCAAAAGATAGACCTCATAACGGACTTTCTTTTGTTTAAACAGGTCTATCCGAAAAATATAGACCTGTCACAAACAATAGAGGAGGTGTATAATGAAGCGATCGAGCCACCCTAATCATATAACATATTAAATCATTTCAGGTGATGAACAACTATCACCCATCAAAGTAATTGTAATGTGAAGTGGGAAATAGCTTAACTTAGCGGAAAAACAAGGTGCAAAGTATTATTGGTTAGTTCAAAAGTTCTTTCATAGCTAAATTTCATAACGGTGCAAACCAAATAAACGGCTGTAAAGTACTGTTATCATAAGTCGACGCTTACGAATACAAATATACACTGAGCACCTTTGACATAGTTAATCGAAGTTACATCTAGATGTAACACTTTAAATTTTAAACAAACCTGCTTATATAGAGAGTACAACTTCCACTCTTTCATATTTGTTTTAATTACTATTAAAGGATGTTTGATTACTCGAGTTATCATTTATTATGTTTATGCCATTGTTTGTTTATAAAGTTATAGTACAATTAATCAATATGAAAAATAGTATATTAATTTTACTAAATGAAAAAACATTATTATTCAATTTACTGTACAAAATTGCATGGCCTATATAAAAATCTGGAAACAAAGTGATCCCTCGGAAGTATTAATCATGAAAATTGCAGACTCGGTTTGATAGAGTCTGTACATGAGGGATAAGGAATAAGTGCAACATCTCTCACGCCCTCTAGCACCGGCTTGTCTAAAAAAAACTTTGAAGTTTGCATAAATGTTTTTAAAAATTAAAAGTTCAAACACTTACCCTGCGTAATCTATGTTATCGTTCACGTGGTGCACTTCTGGATCAGCGGAATTTCTCATATATTTTCTTCCGATTCTCAATTTTGTGATCCATGTGGGGTTATTACCCGTGCATTTGTTAGAAATAAAAATATTACTAATTAGAAGCAAAATAGGTCTTATCTTACAAGACATTCCATTTTATCGGTACAACTTTGCAATACTAAATTTTAACTAATAATTGCAATTTTCAAACTATACTTTATATCAAAACTTATGTATAACAAAAATGGCTACAATGTCTACTAAGATGATTTTCGACAGTCTGAAAATGTCTTGTTAAGTATTCCTCCCCATTTTTATATCGTTATGCTTTAAATATTATTCTAAACTAGCATAAGACGTAGAAGTGTGATTTTTACAACACGGAAGAACTTTCCTAAATACACGTGCTCAGGGTTTAAGACTTGTTTATTATCCGAAAATTACCTTTATTTTTATTTCTTTGAAAAAACATAATAATTATGTAATGTGACTTTCATTCTTCTATTTCTGGAAAATACTAATTGTAAGCTAAGTTTCATATTACAGTAAATTTGAACAACCTTGTTCTGATTTATGGCGCAATTCTTAGTGTAAAATGCGTATATAATGCCTTTCAGTATATAAATATTGCAATTGAAAAACAGATATATACAACATAGAACTATGTTAAGCTGGTTTATTTTTCATTAAGGTGATGAACAAAATAATGTAGTAATTTTGTATGCTTATTTACGAATGATTATTTTCTCCGATAATTCAAATCAACTACTTATCAAGCTTACTTACTACTTAATCGCGGCTGTCAAATATGGTGTTTTCTGATATACAATGTCTTATGCAATAACACCGTGTAAACCACTTGCCCCTCACCGCTGTGGGTTCGAATCCCGACAGGGACTTTGGATTCTTTCATGTGAGGAAGCTATCCAGCTAGCTTATGGAATGTCGGTGGTTCTACTCAAGTGCCCGTTCGTGCCTGAAATAATGCACGGAAGGGCACCTGAGGTCTTCCTCCACCAGTAAAGCTTGAACGTCGCGATATGACCTATACTCTGTCGATGTGACGTAAAACCCAAAACAAAACAAAAAACAAAACAAAAATGTTGGAAATCCTGTCAGGTATCCGCCATTTATTGCACAATTCTGCGTTACTTATTGCACGAATCATTTTCACATTCCGGCGTTACTGGATATACTCGGTGAATAACGTGATCGAACATCAAAACCATTCAAGATTCTTTTTAATCAAATTAACACAAAGGATCATAATTGCATAAAACCGCTTTTTTAGATATTTCAGGGAATATTAAAAAGTTAACCGTGGGAAACTATTCTAAATATATATAGATAAATGATGTAATAAATCTTTTTTTAGTTAATTTTTCGAAAATCATAATCACATGACAATAACCTAGACAATATATAAACCACTTCATGCAGATCCTGCGGACACAGGCAATTAACAACTCCAAAGAGGTAGATCTAGTAGTTTTACATTAAGAAACGCTGTTTGAGGGTTAAATTGTGTGTTCCTTGACTACTATATAAATCCATATTTATCATTGAAGGATTTAAATCGACGTGTAAAATTACAAGGTGAGGCGCGATGTTATTTTTTAATAGAACTGGTTGTTTTGAAGTTATTTTTGAGAAATGAATTCATGTACACAGTTTGATAAATATATTGATTAACTTTTTATTTTGATTTGCATACTCGGTTCTGCATCAAAAGCTTTAATTAAGATTTTTAAACGCCCAAAATAATTTAAGTGTTTATTGTTTTTCACTTTGTTTTTATTGAATGAATTTACTTCATATTATACCAGAACATTCTTTAGGATAAGATCTTTATGTATATCAAACTCAAATTGACTTTGTATTTAACATTGACCTAGAAGGTTTTAATTTATTATTGAATTCCGACTGATTTTTGCTGAAATTGACTATAACTCGGTAATTTATAAATGGATTATCTTCGTCCTTTTCCAAAAAACATTTTTGACAAGACATGCTCAGTCGAGCGTGGCCCTCACCCGGCGTTGCTCTTGTTCTTTGATATTAAGACAATGCTTGTTGTTTGCTTCGATAAATAGCAAGGTTTCTAAACAAATCGTTTATCTTAAATGCTACTATCAACTGGACTAAGATTCTTTTCCTAGGATTTAAGTTTTGAACAAAAAGACGCAGTTCTAGGGAACTTTGCGTTTATTTATCTTTTTTGGGTTGTTTGTGATGTTGTTGTTGGTGGTTTTGTTTGTATGCGTGCGTGCATGCGTGCTTGCCTGCGTGTGTGTATTTCTTTGAAAACAAAATTATTGATTTGCCATGAAAATAATTTTAAAACGATAACCCGAGTGCCATTTGATTATCATAATACTAAATTGCATGTTTTTTTTATTGCCAGGTTATTCGTGTCAAGCAGCAGTTCATCTGTATCTACAGAACAAAATGACAGACAAAAGTTTACAAGGTATGACTGGACAGCCACTACCTAACCATATGAAAGCAAACGAAGCATTACAACGCGGCGTCGCTGGTCAATACAAAGTATCTGCTGACTATCAAGGCAAACCACAGAATGCTATAGCAGAAAAGATTTTTCAAGGTCCTCCTCCCAAGAACATTACACAGGTTTATAAACACACTGGAAATCCACCTGATTTTCAAACAGTAGCTGAAAAGTTTAAAAAACCATAATTTTTTTGACTGCTGAGTCAGACATAAAACAAAGATTATGCAAATAATTTTATTTTACTATTTGAAACTGAAAGAGCTTTGGTGCTGGTTGATGCTAATATTGATAAAATACCTAGGTTTTCATTTTCATAGCATTTTTCTGTTTTTTATTTGGCGAGTTTTAAGACTATTTTATTCGTTCAGATTTTTAGACTTATATTTGAAATATTTTCTTACTGTGTAGATCTCCTTTGAATTGTTCAAATGTTGTACTCAATAAAACATACTATTAAAGCATTTCTCAAGATATGTTTGTCTGTCAAGGAATATCGAGAACAAGTCCACAATTATCATATGTTTCGTTATGTTGAATGTTAATCCCGGAGAGATGCTTATCTGACACTGCCGAAGCGAAATTTCTCAGTGAAAATGCACCACAGATACTAAGTGTAGTGGTTATTTGCGATCACTGCTGATTTAGATTCCACGTATTTTTGTTGTTGTTGTATAGACTATTTGTATATATTTTTAATTATAATTGATAATCAAAAACTTGTGAAGTAATCAATTATTACTGATATGTTATTCAGAAGGACCGGTTAAATGGAGAAAAGACCAATATCAAACACAAATAGGCGTAAAACCAAAGCAAGCGAATAAAAACAATGATTTCTTACAAACTGTTATCCCGCTAGAATGCTAGCCCGCCCAGTTCACAATGTTCGCCCGCTAGACTGCTAGCCCGCTCAGTTCACACTATTAGCCCAATAGACTGCTAGCCCGTTACCCCGCGTACTTCATGGCCATCAACAAAGGCCAGATCAATTAAAAAGTTTAAAAGGTATCAAATCCTTAAACGTTCGGCAGGATATTGGTTAAGGGCATTTCAAGTCTGTTTCATTGACAGCTGCCTGGTAAATACAGTTAAAAAGTTGTCGTTAAAATACTCGCAATTCAGAGACAATTGACTGAAATGACGCAGCAGAATGATACCAGGGATGGAATAACCAAACAAAACATTTTCTCATATATGTGAATGCATTCTTAAATCGCTATGTCATGAGTATGTCATGAGTATTATATGCAGACATGCATTCGGCAGTACGAGCTTTAAATTATGCAAGCTTTGCGGGTTTCATTATGCAAATTTCTCGATAAATCACAATCCAGGACAGGGAAGTAATCATTTCCATTGTTATTTACTTTAAGCAGCTGCAGCGTTTTTATACCAACACGTTTGTATTTTCTTTTTATGGTTTCTATACACCCTGCAGTATATAACACTATGAAATTTAATCAACATTTTAATTGCAAATGGTACTTAATTTATGAATATGAAAATATCAAAACTGCAACGATAGTTTTAAAACATACCTTTATCGAAGATAAGATTGGAAGACCGTTTTCCGTTACATTTGCATGTTTATTTCAGTCATTTCTCAGTTTATACATCATCAGCGAAAATATGGGAGTAGGGGGGGGGGGGGGGAAGTATCGACTTTCTTTTATATAAAGCAACCTCAAAACGCCTTTCTATTCATGCTTATGGTGATCATCTACGTATCTAAATATAACATTAACAACAACCTGGACGAGAGAAATTTAACATTTCATGCAGTGATACGGAATTTTTTTTTTTTAATTGATATATTGAGATAAATAAAAACACACACATGTCACCTTTGTGCCTCCGTACTAATCACTTAAAAAAAATCACAGATGAATAAAGAAACGCATCTCTAGCGTTCAACTATGTAACTCGTGGCCACGACAAAGTATCTCGTTCCCACGACTTAACTATCTCCTGGCCATGACTTAGTAACTCGTTCCCACGACTAAGTAACTCGTAGCCACGACATAGTATCTCATGCGCACGATATAAATAAAAACACACACATGTCACCTTTGTGCCACCGTAGATAAGACATGAATGTAACACTTTTAAAATGCTTTTCAGAAAACTAGAGATGGAAACATTTCGATTTTTTTATGTTTATATTATGAATGTTTCATCGTTTCACATTAAAAATATTATCATAAAAGGTCTTCGGGACTTCTTAGTTTCTGAAAATATTACAAGTTAGTTCAGATTTCAGTAATGTCATCCAATTATCCATTTATTTTTAGAACGTGTATTCAGGACTTCCTAGTTTCCGAAAATGTTAAAAGTTGAGTTTCATATTTCAGGTCAGTCATCCGATAACTGATCCTTGCACAATGTTTCATGTAAATATCTTTAATATTACATAGCTTATTTTAACTCTAATGTAACTCTACAAACTTTTATTTAATACGAAAATAATGAAATAATGTCGAGATGTGTTTATGAACAGCTTATTGACAACAATATGAATACAAATACACAATAAATTTTCATTAAAGTATGCCTGGTTTTCAGGAAGTTTACATTTGAGCAAAAAAAAAAGAAAAAAAAAAGAAGCCTATTCACAGAAGTACAACAAAATGACTTCCTATTTTCAGAAAATATTACAGGTTTGTTGAGTTTTATATTTCAGTACACAATATTTAATGTAAGCATCTTTAATATTATGGTATTACGTAGCTAATCTTAATTGTAATATAAACTAAACCACCTGTGTCTTGTTATTTAATATGATGAGAAAAATAAATAAAATAGTTACGAGAAATGTTTATTAACAGATAATTGTCGAAAAATGCAAAAAAAAATATTCAAATATTTTTTATGAGTTGAAACAAACAAATAATGTTTATTAACTATAACATAATCCTATAATAATACAATATATTTTTTATCAATTAACACAAGAGGATGACACATCATTTAAGAAGCGTACTTAGATTTTAAAAGGGAACGAAAAGACAAAAATAAGGCGTAACTTTAGTCCAGATATATACAGAGACGAATCTTTGCTTGTTTGTTTTCTGTTATAATTTTCCCTCATTGTAACAATTTGCAGATGTAGATTTTTTACGAAATGGTGAAGACGTTCAGTAAACCGTTTAGTACAGCAATAAGATATTTTATATTACCAAACATTTTTTTCCATATTATGTGTTTTAAAAAACATCCAGGACTGACTAAATCCACATTGTTCTTCATCTAAAGATTTTCGACGGCTGGTTAGACATTATTCGTTGTAGAAGTGAGAAACAAATTTTATATCTTCACATATAGTGAAAAGTTGTTTTTAGGAGATGTTTGGAACAATTGTGTCAACACAGGTTTCTTTTCACTTTAATTGATGTATTTATATATTCATTTACTAAGATATGTATGTATGTATGTATGTTAAATACACTCTTAAATATAATGATATTTAATGTCTATCCAGCGTCTTTAGTGTCTAGAACTTTTAACTCGTTTGTTTACATTTACCAATCCACAAAAGTATCCATTAAGGCCGATATTCAGTATGGAGGCTATTCGTTGCCAAACATCCAGCCTTTGAAACTTGACAACGCATACTTCGGCTCTACTAAACGGATGAATAAAAATATAATTGTCGATCCGAGAGTTACATTCTGCACTGGTATTAAGCATTTTGATTATCTCGATTTAATAAAATGGAAGCTGTAAACGCGCAACTTAGATAAATTGCAAACTGTTTTTAAAAATGTATAACTTCAAATTTGCGACAAGTAGAAATGTGAACGCTAGACGTACACAACACGTTTAATACTGTGCATCATGACGCAGAGAATGTAACTGCATCAGTTAACACTCTCAGGTTGACAACACCACACTTTCCTTTTACATTCTAACGCGATTAACATTTGTAAACGATTTTGCAATTTCATATATGGAATTATCACGGAAATAGACGAAAATTAATAAGCGGAGCCAATTTTCGCGAAAGCAGAATGTAAAAAGAAGTAACTCTTGCTGGTACAAAACAAAATATTTCAAATTATAAAAAAAACTGTTATAAATTTCACAAAGTCATGTACATCAACTGCATTACAGTTGACTTTGAACATCCTCTGATTTTGTTAAAACGTATCCCAGTACAGGATATTCAAGTAATGCAAAATTGGTTATGATATAATGTAACAATGTAACAACGTTTATAGTGATAATGAGCATAATAATATGCAAAACTAAAGTTGGTGAATTAACATAAGGGAATGTTCCCTATATATAACGACGCAAACCGCACTTTTTATAAAGAGAACTGAACAGTAAGCATATGCCTTCTTTCTTTAAAGGACTGTATTGGGTTGTAGAAAAACCCATTTTTTTACCAAATGTATAACCACGAAACTATTCAAAGTTTATTATCGATAATTCCGTTGTATAACCAAAAACTTGTAAATTTGTCCAATTTTAATGTAGAAATATATATTTAGTGTATCCTAGCATCTCTGTTTACTTCCACTGGGAGGTATTTGAGTCATAGGCAGTGGTTTAGCCTTTTATTATTAAATATATGTAAACTGACGTAGGTTATACATGGTACTGAATCAATGACAGCTCTAAAATTTGTGTGTACATGCTGTCAATAGCTGTAACCTTGTCTATCTGATCAAAAGCAGATAAATATTTTTATGTACATAAAATACTACATAGAATATGTATTAAGTTTTGAAAGTGATGGCTTTCTTAGCGATAAAATAAACAAGGTATACATAAATTGATTATCAACATACATACCATTTAAATATTATTATTGAAAAAAAGGGAAAATTTGGAAAATATATCTATACAGTATGGTAATAAAAAGTTATGTACGAAAGGGTACATACAACTTTGGTTTTAATTTTACTATTGTTAATTTTTTTTTCTGTCAAGTCATACGCTAGAGTTTAGGTTACTTATGTTATAGTAAACGCTACTACTAGGAAAGACAATATCTAGAATTTGGTCTGTATTAGTATTAATTCGTATCAAAATCTCTAACAGATGTTGACAAGTGTTCTTGCTGCGTTAATAACGAAAATGAGCGGATAAATACGTTTATTGACGATGATGTAGTGGGCGGGCGGGAAAATGGGCGTAGCTTATTTTATGTCCTATTGAAAAACGTGTAAAGCTGGATAATGCTGATCCGAATCATAATGGTTTGACAATGTAAAGCTAAGAGAGTAACTTCTGTTTTGGCGGCGTATACACGAACAATGAGTATACCGCATGTTATGATGAACACTTGGTATTGCTACTATCAGAAAAACAGTTAATGTTTTGTCGTTTAACAAAATGTTTTTTGTTGAAATAAATGTTTACAATGTTAAATCCACAAACTAAATCCAAGAATGCAACATTGGAGTTTACATACAAAGAAATACAATTTTATTTTGTCCGTAAACAAACTGTTCAACTCAGATCAACAAGGCTGTATTTCTGGCAACGGATAGCCTCCATACTGGTACTGTACTGTACTGTTTCGTTGAGTTTTGTTTCCTGAATGTATATTACGATAGAAATTGAATAGTTCCTTCAAACGTTAATTTGGAGTATTAAAAAAACAATTCCTTCGGAATCAACGGGTTGATACTCAAAGAATAATCATATAATTATATACATACTTGTAAAAACCATGAATACTCTTTTTCAATAATAAAAAAGATTAAAACACCTACATGACTACAACAATACATCAATATGAACCACACCAACATTGGAATTTCTGTTCGATTATATTTCAGAACAACAGCATGAGTGCGGTACTTTACAATATGACATACTTAATTTACTAAATACCTATGTAACTATATAAAGTAACAACAGTTACTATATATAGTAACAACATTAAGGGTATTACAATGCCATTATGGCAAGATTAAGAACATTATGCGATATTGGCCGCCTTACTCCTCGGCATAATGTGCGAATCAATGAGCGCACGTGCAAAATGACGTAATCAACTTCCGGTGACATTCAAGATGGCTGCTGTCGTTGAAAGATCTATACTGTAATCACTTGCACGCAAAATTTGAAGTATAGATGACAAAACTAATCGTAATAAACAAAGCTTAACATTGGAGATTAATAATTTAAGAAAGAAATCAATGAATGTACCTACGACAAAACATCAGAACCGATCTTGAAAGCTCAGAAGTTCATAAAAAACTTGTACTATGCCCTTAACGTTATTTCTCAAAAAGAAATATAAAGAAGAAAATGTCAAGAGCATTTATCAATATAAACAAAAAGAATACAATATTTTCTCATCTTTGTTTTGTGTCATCATGTTTTCTTAATTTACCGGATGGTTAATGCCAGCGGCACGTTAGCGTAAGCTTATGGGTTTCAGACGTATCTTACTTGGCCGCTGTTACACGCTTCGTGTGCGTTAGACACATGCTAGGTATACGTTAGGCGCACGTTAATTACAAGCTAGATGTGTCAACCTCATTCAAGAACGTTCAAAAATTGAACGATTGAAACGTTTAGAGAGCGTTGACCAGAACGTCATGGTGTGACGGACCCTTTACTGTCTGGTAAATGCAGTTAAATATCTGAAAAAAGTGATCCATCGGATGCATTAAAACAGCAAAATTATATGAAAAAATGTTGGACCAAAATAATGCATTCAATGGTCATAAATTAAGTCGTAATGCGGAAACCTGAATTTAACATCCGAATGACACAAGAGGGGGTAACTTCTACATATGAACCAGGGAATTCGGGTTTCACTATGCATTTATTTCAACAAAACAAGGACTTGAAATTGTCACTCCTATTTTTTGAGGTCATTGTCATTGAACAGCTGCAGTATTATAAAAGCGATACGTTTGCATTTTTTTTATAATTTGCATACACCCCCAATGTATAACACTATGAATTTAATTAATATTTTAATTGCAAAATTACCATAGATAGTTAAGAAACATCAGTTTAAAGCATTTCTGCAATGTTCCGATCATTTGACTCTGTTTTAGTATAACAACATCTTGAAGTATGTTTTCCTTCTAAAAGCGAACTGTCCAAGAAGGAAAATAATATCATTTTGAAGTAAAATATCTCGACTGTAGATGGACTATCTTAAGACGAATAAAGGAACCTATCATAAAAGTTATTATATTTTGTCATAATAAGGGGTAAGGGCTAGGGTTAACCCCTTTTTTAAGTTATTTTCATGAGGTGATTACCACGAACGTACGAGGTCAATAAACAATGACAGACGGACGATTCCTCTATGTCACAATATGACTGTTTAAAGCGTTAACATTGAATGTAAATTCAGAAAATTTGATATTGTTAACTTTGTTCTGTTTGTACTTTTTTATAGCTCGAACTACCAAAAGGATGTTTTGAAAAAGATGTTGTGAGCCGTGAACAGTGCATGTTTAAAGCTTTATCAGAGACATGTAAAGAAATATCGTATACAGTAGACTCCGCATTTAACTAACTCATTGGGACATTCAAAATATGTTCCTTATATCTGGAAATCCTTATAAGCATTAGCGGATTAGTTCTTTGTATCAGGAGTTTTTATAGCGAAAAGATTTACATATAACGAACTGTTTATTCCATTTTGAAGAGCATTTGATTAAGAAAATAAGTCATTTATTCTTTTTACAAAAGATACACCGAGAGGGTACTTTTGGAATTAAAAAATCCTTTGCTATTTCAGTTTTAGTTTTACTTTCATTTTCAATTTATCATAAAATATCATATTTTGTTTCTAAACTCAGTGATCTTCGTTTTCTTTCCGTGTTAAAGAATAAACAAAATTTTCCATTTTTCCTTCCTTTTATGTTCCTTCTTCTATTATATTTTAAGGGTGACTTTAACTTATGAAAGAGATTTCTTTTTATTTCAATCAAACGTACTTTGTAGTTTTCAATCAGTTAGCAAACATGCGTGATTATCTTGAAAACCGATTATAAATGATCATAATTATTTTACTCGAGCAAACCCATTAAAGAAAAGAAATAATACATGTACAATAAAATGAATAACCGTTTTATCTTGCTTAAAATATCCTAAATAGAAAACTATTACATACTGCTATACACATTAATTTTCATAGCTGTTTTGAAGTACAGACAACAAAATACGGTATATTCTCCGTACTTACGAAAACAAAAGTTGAAAATGCGGGATAAATTTATGGATAGCCGATATTTTAACTGTACTTTTAACTGAATTGGGACTAAGAAATGAGTTCCTTATAAGTGATAATTCTTATAACCGTGTTCGCTATAACCGTACTGTATATTTTTATATTAAATAAAGAAGGACAAATTCGGGCCAAAATAAATTGTTCCTTATAACCGGAAGTTCGCTATAACCGTGTTCGCTATAAGTGAAGTTTACTATAAATCTATAATTGTATAAGTAGTGCAATATCATTTAATTATTAACAAAGATATATTAAGTGGTTAAGTTTGTTTCATTTCGGCCAATATCAGCAGATAAAATAGACAAATAGACATAAGGTCTCGTATAATAGCATAATGATTTTATATAAAAAGTTGCAAAGTCAGACAAACAACATCTGAAAACTGTAACCATTATTCCGCTGTCATCGCATTGCTTTATTGCCAATAACTTTTCTGTACTTATGTCATTTTATGTCGGAGTTTTATAATCGGATGAATAAATGAACTTATATTCGGCGAAATGTTGAACATATAGTTACTTGCTCGTCCCGAAGCTAGTCTCTCATAGCTTTTTAACGAATAGTCCAAAAATAATATAGAAAGTAATTCATGAATTATAAGTAGTTTCATTTGTGCCACTCAATTTGTAAACTTTTATTATTTATAATTTGTGCTGAATGTCTTAATTTATGATGCCCGATGTATGTTATAATCGTTTCAGTAATATAGTTTAATATTTTTTGTCATAATTGATATTAACACTTAATTTATATTAAGAATAAGATCATGGTAAATGATGTTTCTTATACTTATTATTGTTAACGCTATAAATCTCACAATGTCTCCGATAATATGTTTTTTAGGAATGCATATTGAATTCAGATAGATTTCTATAGCCAATAGACTATAGTGTATTGAATAACTGTGTTTTCTCAAGTAGGTTATTAATGCACATGAATAGACATATTATGATTAAAATAAAGTCACAATAACGTCTTTATGACCCTTTTGAAATTAAAACATTCGTGTATGAAAAGAATAATTGCACACAAGTTTACAGTTAAAACAATACCGTGTTCATTTGAACATTATATCGTTTTATGTGTTCAAATTGAATGACCGATTAAAAAAACCAAAACATTCAAAAATACTTTTGTGGCGAATCAAAGCAGAAAAATAATATTTGCATTGATTTGTTTAGTCATACAGGATAACTTTAAGCAGACTGTGAATAACAGCAAATAGGACAGTTTGATTTGTAATATAAATTAAACAAAAGAAGTAAAGAGATTCAACTTAACAAATAAAGACATCTTTAATCAATACTGTAATAACTGTAGTACCAACACAGTGGACATTGATTTGTAAGACAAAATGAAACAAAAGACGTAAAGAGATTTATATTAACGAATAAAGACAACTATTAATCAATGCTGTAATAATATAGTCAGGCCAGTGGAATTGATTTTGTAACAGAAATTTAACAAAAGAAGTAAAAGAGATTAAACTTAAAACGAATAACGACATCTATAAATCGATGCTGTTACAGTTGTATGTGAAAACCACTCGAAATGAATAATCATACTATCTCTAAAGTAACATAATATAAATAAGATATTCGCATTGACGTATTCGCTTGTAAGTTAATGTATAAATGGAAATGTCCTGACGCGTTTGAAATTCATTGCCACAGAGTACATTGACTCCTGGGACATTAAAAATGACATTTAAAAAGTAGTTTGTACCAAAGAGTTAAACAGAAGAAACAATTTGATTAAATCAAACACATATATACATTCACTTATAAATACAGAAAAGATTTTCTTGCGCGAGTGTGATGACAACATGTACGTTAGGCTGGTGTGACAAAACATGAGAAATTTACTTCATATCATTTCTCGTAAACTGCACTGGCAGAACCGAAGTGGAATCGGCAGTTTAAATAAGTGCTATAATGTATTCATAATTGACAGGTCAACAAAATCAAACATAAGAAGCTCTAAAGCAGTTTGTTAGGAATCAGTCAACCTCATATTCGAGTTGTCAGAAAACAAATAAGAAAAACAGACAATTGTCATGAATTCTATAATCGTTTGCCAAAGGGTTAGGGCTTGGTTAAACCCCTACTGTTATGATTGTGTGCATAAGGTGATCACCTCGAACTTACAATATCAATAAACAATGACAGACTGATGTTCACTGTAATAAAAAATATTAACCTTATTTTAAGCAAACTTTATATTGCTTACTTTGTTCGGTTTGTACTCTTAAATGGCTTTTGAACTACACAAAACCTAGCCATGTTACCATTCATGTGATGAATATATATTTGTTTTAAGACAAGTTTATATTTTGACATAATACAAAATGTATAGTGCGACAATTCTAGCGGTATTGTCTTATTTATAATTATAATATACAAATTTGACATTGCATGCAAGTAATAGCATACATTTATAACTTTAAAAAGTAGTAGAAATTTTATTTCCGGCTGAATACTTTTCGGCAAATATTAACTATACATTATACATTGCTGTAATTGATCAAGTTGTCACTTGCATGTTCTGAAGTTCGACCCTCGTAGTTATTTTAACGAACATTTAAACAATAATCAGGTACATTTGTTTTTGTCTATAAGTTGTTTACTATATTTTGCGATTGTAAAAATATTGTAATTACTCTTTAATTTAAATGAACACCTCAATTTGCATTTAAATTGTTTATCATGAATTAAGAAAAAAACAATATTGTCTTCAATTTATTAGTTATTGATTGTCCGATAGAAGTTTTATCAAAACAATCGTTTCAGTTATATCGTTCAATGTTTTATTTACAAGTATAAGCAAGTGTAAATGTGATATCGGAATAAGATTTTTTATTTTGATTCGTTTTACCTTTTTAATAGTTTATATAAGGCTTCTTATGCTAAAAATTGTTAACGCTTTAAATCTCACGATACCTTCTAAAATACCTTCAGAAATGCAAATTGAATAAAGATTGATTTATATTTTTTTGTCAGTAGAAAGTTGTTTATTGAATGCAATTTTGGTTCTCTAAATGGGGTTTAATTTTACATGAATAGACTTTACATGTCATTAAAATATTTCACATGCATTCTTTATAATGTATAATGATTTTTTAATGTTCATATATGTTTGTATATTAATCAAGTATTTCAAAATATATTTTCCTACCGAATGCGAAGATGTTGGTGTTAAAAATTGAGGTCACTTACCGAAACACGGCATGTTCATTTAGGTTACAGTGTTCAACTATTGAAGATTAAAAACCCCATTGTTTATTTTGCCAATTGAAACATAAGTATTTTAACATACGAAATGTTACTAGATTTATGTTTTTGGATGTTCATGTTTTCTCCGTCTTCCCATCTATACGTGTTGCAAATCTGTGGCTTCATTACCCTAACAAAGCATTCTCAGAAACACTTCCTTTTCCGATTTCGTTTGACAAAACTTTCATTGTTTAAGTGATTCATTTTTAAATCTAAAATTACATTCAGTAGATACATTACATTGGGAGTAAAATCAAGTGTATCGATTTTATTGAGTACAAAATAAATTGTTCTTTTTGTACATGGAGTTTAAATTTGTCTTCAAATTTAAAGATAAACATTTATAAGTAGTTTGTTGATTCTATACAATCCATTATCCATATATTCCATTTTGTAACTTTTCATAATGTGGTTCTTTTATACTGTCAATATTGAGTATGATAACACAATTTATAAAGTTGATAAAGTCAAACGTAAAACGAGTGATAGGGTCACCTAAATAAATACTATAAGAAGTTGTCCTACTTTGAAGAGACATCAATAGACCTTTTAACTGTACGACTTTCCACAGCAACCTATGTTGCATTTTGTGCATGCACATTCTGCGTAAGGCAAAAGCGAAATTAAGATAGATTACATTTAGCGTAGTTGAAAGCTTTCAAAAGCGTGATTATAAGTTATGACACCCAGAAAACAGAAATTTTGGGCTGAATTTAAGCGGTTAGTACTTAAAACGTGTTTTATATTTATAACAGATATAGAAAATTATCGGGACTTATAATTAATAATCAAATATCCCCTGTTTAAGGAACCATTAAATGACATTTTTCACCAGTAATTGAAATTGAAACAGCAGGGTGTTAAAGATAAATTTTATTACTCATGTATTACATAGTATTACACAATCGGTATTCCTTTGAAAGTGGATTGGCAAGGTGGTAAGTGTTAAACGAATGGTTGTTATTTTCCAGCTAGTATAGAATATCATTCAACCGAGACGTTATAGTATCATGACTTAGTTAATCACCTAAAATTATGAAAATCGTAATTTAAGTTTAATACTTTTATTTATACAGATCTCATCAATGTTTATTAATTTGTGACAAATAGTGTACGTGGCAAGGGTATTTCCATTTAAAAGACCCTGACGTGACGTGCATTTTCATGTGTTACGGGGAACCGGATAAAATGTTTGTTATTTCACCACCCATAATAAAAATTATTTATATATATTTATGTGACTTAAAAAATTATGTTTGGCATCACAGTCAAGTCGGATAAAGAATGAAATTAGGTAAAATGAAAACTTAAAAATTAATGCATTATCACGTGTTCCGACTTTTTTTCCGAATGATAATTAACCTCAATTTTAAATGTTATACAATTTCTTTAGCTTATATATATATATATATATATATATATATATATATATATATATATATATATATATTACACATGACAAATACAAAAAAGGCATGGATGGTTGAACTCACTGAAAACAAGAAAACAAGCATATACAAGAGGTTGAACTATAAACAATTACAAAAATATGTGTGTACATGAACATATGATAATTATTTAACACAGACATTTTTACAATACATCTACACCACAGTATCAGATAATGGTTTTACAATACCAAATGTAACGTGGAAATTATTATATCAAATAGAAACACATGTACATGCTTACAGGAAATAGCCTTTTTTCAGTATACTTTCTTACATGTAGCAGTTTCAGAGAATGAAATTGACTGGATACATAATAAGAAGTAAAAAGCGAACATAACCTACTACTATAACGTTTCAATTATATGTAAAATAACAGAAAATTTTACAGTAATTTGATACGCAATAACAACTATACACATTGACTCAACGACTTTAAATGGTTGCTGTATATCGCTTTCGTTAACGTGCTATTTTGTTTTGAAGCGATTGAGCCACCCTAATCACATAACAGAATAAATCATTTCAGGTGATGAACACCGATCACCCATCAAAGTAAGTGTAATGTTAAGTGTGAAATAGCTTAACTAAGCGGAAAAAACAAGGTGCAAAGTATAATTAAATAAGTAATTTCAAAAAAGTTCTTTCATGGCTAAAATTCATAATGGTGAAAGTAAAATGAACGGCTGTAAATTTTTTTTTATCAAAAGTCGACGCTTACGAGTACAAATGTACAAAAATCACCCTTGACATAATTATTCTAGATCGAAGCTACATCTACATTTTTTGTTCTTAATATATCACTTTATAAGTTTGAAGCAAACCTGGTTTTACCGAGAGTGCAACTTCTACTCTTTCATATTTGTTTTAATTGGTATTAAAGGATGTTCTATTTCTCGAGTAATCATTTATTATGTTTATGCCATTTATTTTTATTTTCAAAGTTATACTTCTATTAATCTTTACGAAAAATACTATATTAACTTAAATCAATGAAATAAAATTATTATTCAATATACTGTACAAAATTGCATGGCCTACATAAAAATCTGGAAACAAAGTAAGTAATCCCTCGGAAGCATTAATCATGAAAATTGCAAACTCGGTGTCATAGAGTCTGTACATGAGAGATTGTGAATAAGTGCAACATTCCTCACGCCCCTAGCACCGGCTTGCATCACAAAAAAAAACAACTAATAATTACAGTTTTTAAAAATATGTATAACATAAGTGGCAGGATATTTTAATGCTACAATTAAAACGCTACAGGTGTCTAATGAGATGCTTTTCAATAGTCAGAAAAGGTATTGTTAAGTATTTCTTCCCATTTTGATATCGTTATGCTTTAAATTCTAAACTAGCATAAAAGTGTGATTTAAAAATAAATAAATAAAAAAAAACACAAAAAAGAAAACGGTAGAACTTTCCTATAGACAAGTGTTCAGGGTTCAATACTTCTTTATTTTCCAAAAAATTACCTTTATTTTACATTTCTTTTTTTTTGAAAACACATAATTAAATGTGACCTACGTCTTTCTATTTTTCGAAAGTACTAATTGTTAGTTCAGAAAATTCAAACAACCTAGTTCTGATTTATGGCACCATGCTTAGTGTAAAATGACGTCCAGTATATAAATATATACAACATAGAACTTTGTTCAGCTTGTTAATTTTTCATCATGGTGATAAATAAAATAATGTAGTCATTTGGTATGTGATAAATTTGCTCCGTTAACTCAAATCAATTACTCATCAAACATGTTTGTTCGCGCACTTAATTGCGGCTGTCAAATATAGCGTGTTCTTATATGTAATGTCTTATTACAATAACGAAATCAAACATCAAAACCATCCAAGATTTTTTTATCAAATTCACACAAAGGAACATAAATCTGCTGATTTAGATGTTTATTGTAATTTAAACCGATTTTAATACCGTGGGAAACATATCTAAATATGTATAGATGAATGATATAAGAGACGTATTTTTAGGTTTGTTTTCCGAAAATCATAAAAAGGTTTGTTTTCCGAAAATCATAAAACAGACAGTACATAAACCACTTTATGCAGATCATACGGACATTAGCAATAAACATATTCAAATAGGGTTGATCGTTTTTGTTGTTACATTGTGTGTTCGATCACATTAAGGCTTGACTACTATATAAATCCATATTTATCATTGATGAAGAACTGAACATTTTGTATAAGGTAAGACGTGCATTTTTTATCATGTTATTTGTTAATAGAACTGGTTGTTGTTGCGAATTAAATACATGTGCACAGTTTGATAAAATTTTGATTAACCAATTTAATTTGTATTCTCGGTTGGCAGCAATGTAAACCGTAATGAGACTTTGTGTTGAGCGCAAGTTTCACCTATCTCGGGTCAGGATGAGACTTTTTTGTCATTTTTGTATGAATTAAATATTTTGTGTCCACTCTATGTCTTTTGAACCGATAAAAAAGAAATAACAAAAAATGCCAGAAATATTAATTATAATGGAATGATGTGCAGAACACAGGTTTAGGCTTCCTGGGATCAAAATTGATCTCACTGGGGGATATTTTGTGCAGGAATATTTTATATATCTAAAGGAAAAGACATTTAATGTTTAGTAGGCAAAACAACTATTAAATGTGTAGAGTATGTAACATTGCCTTATTGACCCTGACAAAACTGATATGAACAATCAAAATCCTTGGCGAGAAGGTATATTTTCGTCATAAGTAATGAAATAAATGGAATTGTGTTTGAACGTCTAATTAAATCGAATAAACATCAAGATCACACTAATTGAATATCCGTTTACGTTTTTTATATTTAAAAGACTATGTGATACTTGTCCATGTAATAAATTCCAAAACATGACAATTTCAAAAACAGCTAAATATAATATTGATCTGTGACTTAAAGTCCAGGTCAGTCTGGCGAGCTTGCGGGAACATTCTAAAAGATTGTTCTGTCCTAATATGAAGACAATTCATTAATAACCATAAAACTATAGCCACTTTGGTGCATGTGTTCTTATAGTATTGTAAGTAAAGAAGGGGCATAATTATGTTAAACTGACTATCAGAATTATGAAACTTAAGATAGACAGTAACATTGTGATATTGCTTTGACGTGCCAAGTTTCAAGTCTACATGTTTAACGGTTAATGAGATTAAACAGGACGGGACGTGACAAAATGATTGCTATATAGGCCCCACCCCCTGAAAATGCTTGGTCTTGGGTATAATAATCAAATTTCCTTTAAGTTGAAACGACCATCATCTATGAAACTAACAACGAGACTAGAATAATTTGTTAAGATTTTACGTTGTGAACAATGTCGCATTTCAAGAAACATTACTTTAACCTTATTTTCTAAATATGTTTGTTTATGTTTGCTATCTTATGTTGTTTTTTTTAGTTTATAAAAAAAGTTATATCAATAAAACAATTGTATCATTAACTTTGGACTTCATTGATGTGATGGAAACAGTAGAAATACTTATTGCCTTTTAGTACTTGTTTTTTTTTCTCTTTATAAATAGACATGAAATGCTGTGAAAACGAATATAATTTAACCTCAGTGCATTTTCTTTTAAATACTGTATTGCATTCTTGTTTAACATTTATTTACCAGATTACAAGATAACAAAATGGCAGGCGATGGCTTCCGTGATAACCGAGGACGTTTTCTACCGAATCATATGAACGCTAACGATGCATTACAACGTGACGTTGGTGATAGGTATCAAGTCTCAGTTGATTATTTGGGCAAACCTGAAAAAGCTATAGCGCAGATTAAAGAACCTAATCCGCATCAGTACGGTCCTGGGGTGAGCTCAGATAGATATCCGAAGAATGGAAACCCGCCTAATCTTGTCACAGTGAACAAAAAGTATAAAAAATGATACATACTACTTAGTAACGCATCTTAAAGTAATATACAGTTTATTGAACATAAGTTTTATCTGACATTAGGAAAGTACTTGAGTTTGGAAAGCGAAAATTCTTTATCATTGTTCCTGATTTAGTGTTTATTGTTAATCTATATACTGTGTTACTTTCATGATAAATTAATTTTTAGTTTTAAGTATTACTATAAAATCATAATTATTTTTTTTTTTGATACCGATGATTAGTATTCAAAATGTTATTAATAAATGTTTAACATTTTAGCAATTTGTGTCATAGACTTGCACTTTTTCATTATCCCTCATTTACACACTCAATCAAACAGAGTCTGCAATTTTTATGTAATTTTGCTGTTTTTAATGATTCTGAGGAACCACTTTGTTCCAAATATCCCATATTCATTCTGTAGAAATTTCAGATAGTAATAGTACGTATCATTTATCTATTCATCTCAAATTACATGTTGACGTAAAAAACGCTGGTAAAGCACAGCATACCTCTATCAAATTTGTATGGAAATTATTATTTCAGCCTGATTAAGTTTGTAAAGGTCCATACTACAACATTCTGTCTATTAGAAGATTTACCAGCCCGCTCCCCTTATTGAATCACATTCATTTATCATTTGAAAACGAGTATGTCTAATTTATATATTTTCTTATAAAGAAATGATTTAATATACAAAAAGCAACAATAAAATAAAGATAATAAAAAATAAATATAATAAACAAAACTTAATTTGTTTTGGTTTTACGTTGCACCAGTACAGTATATGTCATATGGCGACTTTGCAGGTTAACTAGTGGAGGAAGACCTCAGGCGCATCAGGCACCTGACTATAACCACTGACGATGCGTAAGCTAACTGTATAGGTTTCTCTCATGGAAGTATCCGAAGACGCTGGCGCGTCCCGAAGAAACAGCGGTGAGAGGCATGTAGTGTGTAGTCAACGTCCTTTACCATTCAGTCTTGGACGACCCATAAAAATAACAGTGAAAACGATAAAATGAGAATACGTTATTGATGTTGGGATGGTGTTGAGATAAAACCGGAGAAACCTCCATCCCGACAAGAAACATGTATTTGTGTTATCCCGCTGAATACTAGTTTTATCATGATTTTATCTTGAATCGTGGTTGACTTAGATTTTTACATTTTGATTAAACTGATTTCAGGCATGTCAAATTGTTGCTTATCTTTTGTAAATAATGTAACGACATAAAATATAAAGTTAACAAACAAACAAACAAAAAAGAAAAAAAAACACACACAAACGTGCTCAAATGTATTTTGATAACCTTTGATAAAGCATTGTTTTTCCTTTGATATGATGATTGTAGACAATAAACAACAACAAAATGAACAAAGAAACAAAAAAAATATTGTTCATAATCATAAGCATTGCTTGACCATGTGACGTAATGAATGGAGCTAGCTTTTAAGATAGTTTTGAAGTTTATTCGGTTAAGGTTGTATTCAGCATATATACATGTAAGCACATTCTATTTTGACAAAAGCAGGAAGAAAGCTAGAAGCAGTGCTTTATGAATGAATGGAATACTTCATATATGCTCAAACATAGACCAAATAATAGAACATATAAACATGGAGTACCGTCTTGCGATTAAGGGCCTAGTAACATAATACGCGAGCGTCACATATGGCGTCAAATATATAAGTTTTTACATACTTATTTAAGCTAGGTTGCAAGACAAGTTATTGCAACTTATATTAAGTACTTTCGATCCCGCTACCTGGAACCAACCATTACTTGTCTCATATGAAGAAACATGGCCTTGCCCCGAGTAGGGCTTGCATACATGATCCCTAGGTTGAAAGACAGACAAATTAACCACTAGGCCACCGCTCACCGCTGAAACGTCTTACCTTAATTCGAAACATGTAAATCAATACGTTTTGTAAATTATTATTGACATGTCAGAACAAATAGACGGTACCGTCGCCTTATTCTAAAAAATTTCTAACTCCTTTTTTACCAAAAATGTTATAACTGCACATTTATTTTAGTATTAGTTTGTTCTATCTCCAACGCAAACCATGTAAATATTTGCGTCATACTTTTGTAGATATGGCGTCTGTATTTTGTTCTATGTCGAATGGAAAGCTTTGTTGATAGCCTTTTATTGTCGCATCTCGAACACATGTACCATTTTTAGGCTAATCTTTCATGTCAGCCAATCATATTGAAAATATATGTCATGTGACTTGAAGGGACTTGTGAATATAATTGTTCTAACTCCAGTGATTACAACAACAATCGTATCTAAATCAGCCTGCTAACTAGGAAAGTAACAGTTGAAAAATTTCTGAAGAATGTAATTAATATATTTTAGCTTTTATACGTCTTTTTAAGTGAATATATATTTTGCATTAGTATTTGTTTCGTATTATATTTTTATTATATATTTCTCCAAGTTTTACAATCACATAATTTCGGATACCCATATTCGGATAATTCGTAAGAACCATTTGGAACTATTTGGAGTGTCAGTATTTCAGTACATGACGATTTGGATATGCATAGATTTAATCACAATATTAGAGATGGCTACAATGATTGGTAATTTTTCATAATGATAACAAAATATGTCAGTTTGTTTTTGTTCGTTAATTAAAAAAATTGTGAAATGTTTGTCTTTCTTTTTTAAAGGATCTACGTTGCTTTGATATATGGCACACTGTTATATTGTCATGGTCAAGAAAGGCCCAAGATGCAGATCTCGTGAATGAATTTACACTTGGACATAGTAATTTACAAAGATAAAGTGATTCAGTGTCAGCGGTTAAACCACTCTGGCAGAATATGTTCTTTAGATTATAAGAATATACTACATTTATGCTAAATGCTAACTCAAAAAGTGTCTACAATTTCCGCCTTACTTTGTCATATCTCCGCAAAATCATTTTAAGAGTATTTCTTTTATTAAAAAAATAAACATTTTTGGTCTACCAGAAGTCCACACTGTGAGAAGTTATCGAATAAATGTTACGAAGTCTTGAATCTTTAAGGCCTTTTTCCCAAAGAAGAGGAAATTGTAGATACATCATTTTTAGAATAGGGCGACGGACGATGTCTATTCATTAAAATGGCCAAAGAGCTAAGTTCCATTATTAATGGATACTACATCTTAGTTATTTTTTAAAACGCTGAGTTTACATTATGATGAATGTTTGATCATTCCGCATTATTTTTATATCAAGTCTATATGTAGTGCTAGTGTTTTATTCAGATCGAATAAATTAAAGGAAATATTATCTTTACCTATGTGGAGCTTAATCTAGACCTATGAAATATAATGAACAAGTTAAATGTTGATGCTGCACATCAAAGACGCCGCCAAATGATGTGAACAGTCAATCAGCATTGAAAATCGTTCTTTATTACAGTTGAATATCCGAATCGCAAATCTATTTTTTCTCCGTGCTCGTCGTTTAATAATAAAGTTGCATATTATTTTGAAAAGGTAGAACCTAATGCATGAATTCACAAAGTAATGCCAGGTCTGAAATTCTAAAATGTTTGTCTGTTGCGACAAAGACTGACACGTCTGGTCGAATCAAAATAAATTGGATAACAAATAAAATTGGAATGATTGGTATACTCAAAATAAATTCAAGAAAATATGTGCCAAGAATATACACATTTAAATATTGGTACGAATTGCATAATGTTCGAACGATTTTGAGGACAAACTATTCTGCAGTGATTCCCCCTTACAGGCCGTAGCGTAAGCGGTTTGTTGTACTTTCTTTACGGTTGAGGGAGAACAGCCTCTCTGATAGAGGGCGTGGTTTAGGCTTTGTAACTTGTAATTTAATGATTCGTCAAGTGATATTGATCAAAGTTGTCCTGGTTCCCTTCTACCCCGTCAACGAAGACTAAATGCTAGCATATGGAGCATAATATCAAATTTAATATGACAATTTAAGGCGGAGCCGAACTTTAACAGAGGCGAAGCAAATGAAGTAAGTGACACTGCCTCAGTCGTCACCTCTCTCAACGGTTAAGTTTTAGAACGATCGACTATAGACTGGCTCATTGGCATATTATTTATTATGGAGATAAAATTAATAATGATAAAAAGAATATGATATTCAAACATGGCACTATCACTTCAATTAAACCTTTATTCTAATCCTTTAAAGCTCTGTGACATGGTGTACATCATAAAATCTATTTTTATTAGAAATTTTGAAAACAGTGTTATTTTGTTAAAACAAAAAAAAAACAACAAAAATACACAAAATCAAGTCTAACATTTTCCCCATTGCTGTACGGACAAATGCATATCTACTAGACGCCGCTTGCAAGCGGCGTCCAATAATGATTGAAAAGGTAAAACAGGGTGTTTTATGGCAGATGTCAAATTGTTCTTGACTTGTGGACATGGTTATGCAAGGATAGACATTCGCTTTTATAAACAACGCAGTATGTACGTTCTATTTATTTGTTTATTTATTATTCATTTTCAAAACGCGCATTCAGGACTTCCTAGTTTCCGAAAATATTACAAGTTTGTTGAGTTTCATATTTCAGGTATGTCAAAATGAACCATTACGCAACGTATAATGTAAAAATCTTTAATATTACGTAGCTTATTTTAACTCTTATTAAAATATACAAACTGTTATTTATTAAGAAAGAAATAAAATAATGACGAGATTTGGTTATAAACAGCTTATTGACAACAATGTCAAAACAAATACACAATAAATTATTTTTATTAAAACACTTGTCTATCTATAGTGTCTAAATACTTTTTTAGACATATAATTTACGTCTTTTGTTTCTGAGGATACGATCAATAATTGACTTTAAAAAATAAATGGATTATCAATTGTTGAATAACCGGCTTTAAACCCTGCCTTGTTTTCAGAAATGTTACGAAACTTTTCAGCAAAAAAAAAAACAAACAACCTATTTACAGGAGAACAACAATATGGCTAACTATTTTCAGAAAATATTACGGGTTTGTTGAGTTTCATATTTCAATAACTGAATCATTACACAATATTTAATGTTAGAATCTTTAATACCATGGTATTATGTAGCTAATCTGAATTGTAATAAAAATTATACCACCTGTGTCCTGTTATTTAATATTATATGATGAGAAAAATAGATTACGAGATATATTTATTAACAGATAATTGACGAAAAATGTAAAAACAAATACATACTAAATTATTTGTTATTCAAACATTGTTCATAAGTGAAAACAAACAAAATTTGATCAGATACATAATGTTCATTAACTATAACATAATTGTATAATAATACAATATATTTTTATCATTTAACACAAGCGGACAACACATCATTTAAGAAGCGTACTTAGACTTTAAAAGGGAACGAAAAGCCAAAAATAAATCTTTGCTTGTTTAAATTTTCCCCCATTGTAACAATTTGCAGACGTATAATTATTTTCGTAAATGAGCAAGATATAGCGTAAACCATTTGATGCAAATCGTAGTAGTCCATTTATACAGCGATAACTGATTTTATATTTACAAACATTTTTTTCCATTTAATGTGTTTTAAATTACACCCATATAAATCCATATATTTTCTTTATCTAAAGAGGTTAGACATAATACGTTGTACAAGGTGAGACACAAATTTAATATCTTCACATATAGTTAAAAGTTGTTTTTAGGAGATATTTGGAATACTTTTGTCAATACAGGTTTCTTTTCACTTTAACTGATGCATTTATATTTTCATTTAGTAAGATATGTATGTATGTTTTGTTTTTTACGGAATCGTATAGCGACCACCCTTATATGATACATATCAAATGACCTTTTTTTATAGTTTTATAGTATGTTTGTTATATGTAAATATGCTTTGAGGAAAGAAATACATATTTAAAAAGCTGTAAGTGTTTTATTTTTTCATTTTGTCAGAAAGTTAAAAGTAGTTTATCTTGCATTATAAGATGAAAAACGTACGTTAGATTACGAAAAATACGTATTATATATGATTTACAACATAACTTGATTTTACTTGACTTTTCTCGAGTCACACATCATATAAGACTATCCATTCATAGAAACTAACAAAACTGCGGTCCAAATCGAATGTTATGGTGATGAAGCGCACGATATTTTATATTTTTCATAGGAAAAAAATCTCCTTTTTTGCAAAATATCTAATATGCAGTTAAAATGATAATTTCCACCAATTTAGCTACTCATTGATTTAAAATTGGCGTGTACAGAGGATGTTACATGATAAAGATTATGTAAAAAAAGGCTTAATCAACCAGTTGCTAATAAAGATAATATATGCTGGTGATGGAGAGATATCTTTCGGTTAGATTTCTGATACTTAGAATAAAAAAGACAACCGATCTGCCATATTTGCGCGCGTAATGGAGGAGTCAAATTCCTTAATCTTTGAAATCCAGAAAGCCTCATTCAAATGGTTCATATATAATCTTTAAAAAAGCCTTGTATTGTGCAGGATTTTTCTGTCCTCATTATCAAATATAAATTGCAAAATAATTTATACTATAATTCATAATGATAGAGGTATGCGAATAAAAAAACCTCAAGTATATATAACTAATACATATAAATGAACTGAAAAATTTCACATAAATTTTAATCCAGCAATATAAACAGCAGCTTTAGTGAATGATATATATTCAAGATCAAATAACAATGTAAAAACTGGCCAGAAATATATCGTGTGTTCGATAAATCCTGTTTTAACTAACATGTAGGGGTGGTCGCTATACGTTTCCGTAGTTTTTTCTCTCTTGTAAATACACTCTTAAATACGATAATTTTTTGTTCCTTTAAATATTTAAATGTCACAAAATAAAAATTATAGACGAATATGAATCCGCGATTCTTAACTTTCAATTGTCAAATATATTATTAAGCATTAACGTTTTTATCCACTTTCACATAAGAAATACATTATTAAAGATGTCTGTGAATCTGATTACTGTTTCACTTAGCAAAACATCAGAAAATTGTTGACTTGCACACGAACAAACTTATTCGCTGCAGTGCTTACGAATAAATAATGCAAACGAAGCCACCGTGTTCTATTTCGATGGAGAATATGATAATTATATTCATTGCGATCTCATGAAATACGGTGGTGCAAAAACAGTCAGTTAAAACAGTAAAAATTTACAGAGTTTAGAAATTTATGTGTCGGGGAAGACACATATTTTCAAACACATAAACTTTACTTTTTAAGTACGTGTGTCAAGTGGATATCCCGCCTCTTTATTGTTTAGAACTTTAAATTCGTTTGTTTCAAATCAATCCTTCCACAAAAGTAACCATAAAGGCTGATATTCAGTGACGTGACGGTACCGTACTGTTTCGTTGAGTTTTGTTTCCTGAATATATATTACGATTTGTTTATTTTATATTTGAATATTTTTACTAGTTCTTTCAAACGTTAACCTTGAGTATAAAGAAAAACAATTCATTCGAAATCGATGGGTTGACACTCAAAGAATATTCATATAATTATATAGATACTTCTAAAAAAACACGAATACTCTCTTTCAATAATAAATACAATTAAAACATCTAATGATAACAAATATAAAGCGAAATGAATCACAGCAATATTGAGATTCTTGTTCGATTGAATTTAAGAACAACAGCAAAAGGGCGGTACTTTACAACATGTCATACTTAATACGCACGTAATATATTAAGTAATACCTATGTTACTATATATAGTAACAAAAATAAGGATATTTCAAGACCATTATTGCAAGATATAGTCCATCATGCGATTTTGGCCGCCTTGCTACTGGGCATAATGGGCGAGTGAATGAGCGTACTTTCAAAATAACGTAATCAACATTTGGTGACTTTCAAGATGGCTGCTGTCGTTGAATGATCTATACTGTAATCACTTGCACGCAAAAGTCTAAGTTTAGATGACGTAGCTTTTTTACTTACATGATAACAACTTGATGGTGGTGCTTTGACCTTATGACCCTAAAATCAATAGGGGTCATGTATTGGGCTTGGCTGTTCAGCCTATCAATTTTTTCAGCTGTAGGTTGATTAATACTTAAGTCGTTGAGCGGAAATTGTTTTTAGTCTAAAGGTTATAGTGACCTTGACCTTTGACTTTTTGACCCCTAAATCAATAGGGGTCTTTCATTACTCGGTATTTACATTACTTGTCGTAACTTTAGAGTCGACTATTTCCTTTGAAAAGTAGCAAGTTTCCTACTAAACAAACCGTTCTTCACAACTGGACTAGGATTTAACTTTTTGAAAACTTTCTAAATTTTTAAATATTATTTTGGTCTGTTTGATGGAGTTCATACAAGCTTAATTTATAGCATAAATTGATCTTTATTCTCAATCTGTTCTTGCGAAACGATTGTTTCTGTATTTCTGTGGAAACAAAATAATTGATTTGTCATCAATTTAGACCTCAGTGTCATTTTATTGACCTTATACTAATTTTATGCCGGCTCGCCACGGCGAGCCGGTATTACGTTAGGATTTTACTGAGAAACAACCTAAAACTCCGAATCCATCCAAAAATTTAATCGAAGCTTAGCTTCCAGCTTTCTACAAAATTTATCTATCAGGGCTAGGATCCAAAATTATTTAGAAATCAAATTTGATCTTATATAGCGTCAAAAAACCTTCAATTTTCACGCCATTTTTAAAAAGCAGCAAGTATTGTTTGAGCGCAAAGATATAATGACGATTAAAATGTTTGTTTTCATGGATTCTTTTCAGTAAATCATATTTACACTGACTTTTGATTTAGCGATTTCACCAGTCCTGTTTACTCTGTAGTAAGTTTTCGTTTGGTTAATAAACATAAACGACATCTGGTTCTGTTCATTTTTTTCTTTTTCCTTTTTTTTCGGTCATTTCATCCTTTCCGGTATCTAGTGTATGTATTTACTGGCCGGGATCCGGGACGCCCGGGATCCGGGATCGTATAAGATAATAGAGGAAAAAACTAATAAACTATATTTGTGTTGATTATTGTCGTAATGAAAGGCCATTAAACGGTATAATTAAGTTTTTTTATTGTTTGTAATGAAAGTTAAATTGATTTAACTTAGGATAAAGATATTTTTAGAGCTATTTATTAACAAAATCACAATACTTATAATTATATGCCTAATTAATTGGAAAAATCAAAGACTATATTCTTGAATTGGTCAAATCCCGGGATCCCTATATGTTTTAATACGATCCCAGCTTTTCTGAAAACAATATTCTTGAACTGTCCAATTCCTGGAATCTCTTTATTTTTTAATATGATCCCGGCTTTTCTGAAAACTATATTCTTGAACTGGTCAATTTCCGGGATCCTATTTTTTAATAGAATCCCGGCTTTTCTGGCTGAATTGATTGACAACTTGTGTTCACTTTAGGACGTAATTGTCACTTATTCCAATACTAAATAACATAGTACAACTTAACTTCGTATAAAGAGACATTTTTATGAATTCTACTTATCTATTTTTTTCTGGTCAAGGTCAACTGGCAATATAGTAAATGTGCATAGACATAGGGACTTCATTCTATCTGTTTACATGCATCTTCACATATACTCATATTCCTCTTTGTTAAACTGAGAGAACTGGCTTCCTTAACTTTATATGTCACTTTTATTTTGATGTTCGTTGAAGTCTTTTCAGTTAACAGAACTGTCATTTTTACATTTAAACACGCCCCTGGAAAGAAATTACGAAGCGAGTCGCTACTAGCTTTTTTAAAAGCTAACCTTGTGTATGTTTTAAATTGGTAATTTACTCTTGCCAGGCAGTGAAATTATATCTGCAGAACAAGATGGCGGGCAATGGTTTGTGTTGCACAAATGTACAGTACCTACATATTTATATGAAAGCATTACAATTCGGCGTTGGTGATCAGTATGATATTATGTTGCCTATCGATTTAATCCTGAAAATGCAGAGCTTGTTGTACCAAATCGAATCACCAGAACATCACACCTGTTTATCAGTCCACTGGAAATAATCCACCTAATTTTCAAACAGTATATTTAAAGTATAAACAATCTTCAGTAGAGTACAATGTAGTTTCGTAGCGGAAACATTCATAGCTTTGTTTTTGATTGAGGCTGGTATAGTAATCAATTTTACCAAATTGAATGTTTAAATTTTAACAACATTTTCAGTTTTGTCATTTAAGCGTTCTTTAAATCTATCATAATTGCATGTTTTATTATTTCTAAATCTATTATAGTACCTACAAATATCACAGTATATAAACGAAATAACTGTACCGTGCCTTGCGAGCCTATACATTTCAATATGCACATGTTACTTCTGATCACTGTATCCTTTTTGGGAGTCTATATATTTTATTTTGTGTCTTTCTTGCGAGTACAGGAAGTAGATATGTTTATATACTGTGAATATCTAGTTCAAGGGATTGTGAGACAGGGTTACAAATGACTCGAGCATTTCACTCATACATTTACTAGTATTGAATTAAAAACAATTGACGACAAAATTCTTACTACTCTTATGTATTGTAAAAACCTAATTAATTGCAGTAACTTCACTAACATTTAATATTTAGCCCTAAACAGATCGGCAGTGTAAGGGTTACAGGGAAACATGAGATTTATTTACTGCCTGATAAAAACAGTTAAAGTTATGGCACCAAAATAAAGCCATGAGCAGGCAGTTTACGGGAATTTAACATCTTGATGACGCAACAGGGCTTACGTACTTGTACCAGGGTTTAGATAATTATTAAGACAAATTCTGATATTCCTAGGTACATGCTAAAATGTCCTGAGTGTTAAAGACATACGTGCATTTGGCAGTACGAGCGTTAAAATGTGCAAGCTTTGTCGGTTATATTTTGCACGTCACAATCATGGATTTTCAACATGTTGAGATCACTGTTATTTACTTTAAGCAGCTGCAGCATTATTATACCAACACATACGCATTTTCGTTTTATAATTTGCATACCCTCTAATTATATAATAAATTGAAATTTAATTAATATTTTAATTGCAAATGATACTTAATTTATGAAAATGAAAATATCAAAACTGCAACGATAGTTTTAAAACATACCTTTATGTTAGATACAGTTTGGAGATAAGGCGATGGACCTCCACATTGGAAAACCGTTTTTCATTACATTGGCATGTTTATTTCAGTCACTTCTCAGTCTTGGATTAATTAATGGATTCAGTGTAATGTATGCTGAACTTATAAGCGTTTTTCAGTACCTCAAGACTTATCAGCGCTTTCATTCAAGGG